>NC_073745.1:274482665-274697665 GCF_029784135.1 Toxorhynchites rutilus septentrionalis
AACTAACCCTCCCATGGTATTTGAAAGGGAAACCACGCTACTGAGCCGACTCCTCTGACCGCGATTATCCTACTAACATTCCTTAACATAACATTTATGGTGACTGTAAGAACGTGACCGGCTTCTTTATTGACTATTCGAAGTTTGAATTTGTAGTAATTCGAAGAATTCTTTGTACTGGTTCAGGTCAACCACGGAACTGTGAAGAGTACAGATTACCCAAACTCAAGATCATTCACACAATATATAACATGAGACTGCCCAAAAGCAACTAGGTAGCCGAATAACCACAGTTTATATCCATCGCGGTGTTTTGAAGCATGTATTCGATAGAACAACGTCTCGTATATGAAAATTAGAAATAAAAATGTTGCTTTAATCGTTCCATCCATTGTCACGTACCACATAAAACCATTTTTGATGCGTTGTAGCTACTCCAGAAACGTTCCTAAAGGGTGTGTCACATCAAATTGCATCACGGAAAAAACGCTGTAGAAATTCGCCCAGTAGACCGATCCTTTTGAAAATTTTTGACAGTAAAATAAAAACTATTAAACAACTTTTGGCATTTTCTTTTTATTCATACTTCGAGCCCAAGCCCGTATGCTCGCACCTTCCTCTTTACCTCGTCCATAAGGTTCTGTACAACGTCAGGTTGTAGTTTTTTTTTGAACAGAAATCCATTTTCTCTTGAAGTCCTTCTCCGATTTGACAACTTTTGGGTTCTTCCAGAGGGCCTGCTTCATAATCGCCCAATCTTTCTCTATTGGGCGAAGCTCCGGCGCGTTGGGCGGGTTCATTTCCTTTGGCACGAAGGTGACCCCGTTGGCTTCGTACCACTCCAACACGTCCTTTGAATAGTGGCACGAAGCGAGATCCGGCCAGAAGATGGTCGGGCCCTCGTGCTGCTTCAATAGTGGTAGTAAGCGCTTCTGTAGGCACTCCTTAAGGTAAACCTGCCCGTTTACCGTGCCGGTCATCACGAAGGGGGCGCTCCGTTTTCCGCAAGAGCAGGTCGCTTGCCACATCATGTACTTTTTGGCAAACTTGGATAGTTTCTGCTTGCGAATCTCCTCCGGAACGCTGAATTTGTCCTCTGCGGAGAAGAACAACAGGCCCGGCAGCTGACGAAAGTCCGCTTTGACGTAGGTTTCGTCGTCCATTACCAGGCAATGCGGCTTCGTCAGCATTTCGGTGTACAGCTTCCGGGCTCGCGTCTTCCCCACCATGTTTTGCCTTTCGTCGCGGTTAGGAGCCTTCTGAACCTTGTATGTACGCAGGCCCTCCCGCTGCTTGGTCCGCTGGACGAATGAACTTGACAAATTCACCTTATTGGCGACATCCCGGACCGAACTTCTCGGATCACGTCTAAACTGCTTAACTACTCGCTTGTGATCTTTTTCACTGACGGAGCATCCATTTTTGCCGTTCTTCACCATCCGGTCGTTGGTTAGGTTCTCGAAGTATCGTTTTAGTACTCTGCTGACCGTGGATTGGACGATTCCCAGCATCTTACAGATGTACCGATGTGACAACTCCGGATTCTCGAAATGAGTGCACAGGATTAATTCACGACGCTCTTTTTCGTTCGACGACATTTCCCAAATTTACGAAAAATTGACAGTGAAGCATGGCCAACGTGATCTATACACTCTTATCTTATTATAAGCGAAAGCTGAAGATATAATTCCTAAAAATTAAATTTCTACAGCGTTTTTTCCGTGATGCAATTTGATGTGACACACCCTTTAATCTTCGATGTATAATTATTCTAGATAATGATAATAGTTCATGTAAGTGCGTTTCCTACTGCTTGGCCGGTAAAAAAATATTGCTTGAACATTTGAACATCGAAATCTGGACGTTGTTTGTGTTTCTTCCGATTAAAAAACAATTATTTCTAGTCGAAACGGAAATTGCGGAAATAGCGTCAATTTCACCAAGTAAGACTGGCGTGGAACTTTGAAACCGTGTTATTTGTTATGTTTAGTAACACATCGCTCAATAGATTTCAAATATGGCACATAGATGGCAACACTGTTCAAAATATTTCATGATTTTTGAAGTTTTCTTTCTGAATTCAAAAATTACCTAATTGAAGCTAGTGTAATTTGTGAATGGAATGTCATATGATGCTTCCGCATCATGGAACATGCCATCCATGTCGTCAGAATTATTTCTTGTACACCTAAATAGCCACTTTCTCGTTATTATGTCACTCATCACTGAAGTTTATGAACTGGAAATGTGGTGCATCTATCAAGCTCTGGAATTTCGAGGAGATGTGATTAGACTCGCGGAAATCAATGAAATAGTATTTTTCATAACACAGTGCAAAGCTCCTTTCAATAACTCCGAACCACGAACGGCACCATTGTACAATACTTGAGCATTCATTTGCGTATTGTTTAGAGAAAAAAATCCTTATTTGATAAATAGACCCATATAACACACTCCACGCTCACGCGAAAACTCGCGGATTTATTTCAGCATGTTATTGAATTTGACACCAGCATCTGCGCGCGCGCGTGGTTTATACACGGCGCCAATGGAAAGCAACATTCCTGAACGAACAATACACTATTCTACGCCCACACGGCTGCTGATGCCGTGATGTTTCATTAATCGCGAGATGAATATTGCGCATCATGTTGTGGAAATTTCACCGCCATGGCAGCGGTGAATGATACAGTTTTACTATTCTCCATAGCATTAAAAAAACTAGTTACGAGGTGGCCCTTTTGTTTCGAAGGCACACTGATTGCGTGCGTGTGTCAGATCCAGACCATGGTGTTAACCCCGAAACACGGCGCATAGCAGCAGGGCGACATAACTGATATTCCCAGCGGAACAATTTCTCTTCGCACTAACGTGAATTGCACACAATGGGATGAAATATGTCCCCAAGGGTTTTGGGTTCTTTCCAGCCAGACGGATTAATAAAACAGGAAATTACAATGCGCTGCCGCATATGGCACAGGGATTCGAATCACTGATCTAGGTCGCGCAGCAAGACTCACCTTGATTCGGACCCGTAGAAGTTTCTCCATTATTTGATACATTAAGCTGATTTGCAAATGATCTTCACTCTTCACTCTTAACAAGACTCTTCTTCTATCCCGCACAATGGTTTCGGAAATGTAACGCGACGCAGCACTGTTTTTCTGCTTCAGAACGAAGGGAAAGTCGAGCGAGAACTATTTTGCTGCCGGGATCGTCTTGCAGGAAGTGCCCACCCCAAAAACTGTCCATTCGTGTGAACTGCCACCACCACCACCGTATCGCTTAGAGTATAAAAAAAGTTGAACGCAAAAAAATTAATAACAAAGAGTAAAGCATTCGGTTTACAGCACACACATGTCCGTCGATGGCGGCTACCTTTATATGGTGGGGGGACAGTGCGCAAAAAAAAACCACGAAAAACCTGAAATTTAATAGTCGCATGATGTTCGTCGTTTAAACGACTGCAAAAGGGTTGTGGGGAGTGAGGTAGAAATGAAGCATGAACTTAATATCCGCCGCTGTGACTGTGACTGCGCTAGCAGCAGTGGATCTGCCACAGAAGGAGTCGTCTTGTGCGTGTGTGCCACCGACCGTCATGATTGGTGGGGAGGAGGGTTGAGTTTCGCCTATGTCCGACAGATGCATCTAGGCGTGGAAGGAACCCGAGGAAGGGCAGAGAAGGATGGTTCTAGGGACAAGCATTAACCTTTCGCAAGTGGCTGTTATGAGCTGTTTATTGCTGACGGCTGAATCTTATGGCAACACTACTTTGCAAACCTGTATGTAATGAAAGCCTGCTGAAGGTAATCGCAAACACCAAGCGATAGAGTTCTCAGTAAAAATGCCACAGGTCGTGTGACAATTTTGTATATATGGTGTCCAAGACAGGATTTATGGAATTGGTTTGCGCTTAAGGGTAATTCTTATAGTAATGTATATGAACAATTTATTGGCAGTGCGATCTTGCTATAAGGTCGAGTTTGGTTCACATTATAATATGTAAGATTAACGTGATAATTGCGCCATGAATTATTCGAATTGGCAATTGAGAACAACATACTTGTTATGGGCGTTACAATTTCCTGTTTCTTGGCTGTGGTGTTGTGGTATCGTAAAAAAGATTCAAAAAAGTTTTTGGGTCTACGTTTAACAAGACTAATGGGTCGAACAGATTCTAGTTCAAAATATTTGAGAAAAGAGTTGATGGAGTATTTCAGAAGAACATAAAAACAAATTCATTATTATTATTATTAAAACTTTATACAACAGAAAAAAAAGCGCCTGAAATGTAGAGAAATGAAAAAATGAAATGGTGGTCCAAAAAACGATCGCATTGTTAACGTAGAACTACGATATTATTGCCGCCGGAAACGAACATTATAGAAATTGAAAAATTAACTCTTTAAAACACATATTTTGTCGTGCCGATGAACGGTCGCTTGCACTGAGCGGCGCAATCGATTCACAAATTCTGAAATTAATAAAAGCTGGCTTGCCTCTTTGTTCTCAAAAGGCTTTTAAACTTTCCAGTTGAATCGTCTCTAAATAAAAAGCCAAAATCTCAACATTAATATAAACTGCTAATGGTTGGCTGTCTAAAGCAGTGGGGGCCAGGTATAGGCCTGGTGCGGGCCGTATTAACATTTTCATTATAGACGCGGGCCACGATGATTTTGTACTCACTACTTTTCATAATGAAATGTATGAAATGTATACGTATTCAACTGGTACTTTCGACCTACATTTTAATTTAAATTCGAAAGCATTTAGTTATATACCTGAAAGAATCATATTCCGAGAGCAAAATGAGATAAAAACCAAAACTTTTATTGAAAGTATGAAGGTATCCAGAATTAACATTTTTGGCAAAATTGTTCGACCATCTCTTCTTCACGCAGAGTCGAAAACGCTAGGGCCAATCGTCAATCGCTGCACGCTTCTCGATGCTTCACCGATTGGTGATTACAATGAGAACGTGCACAGGCACGCTTCTCAAACTTGACCCAAAGCGAAGAACCCGATGGATTGAGGTCTGGGCTACCTCATGGGAAATGGCCAATTATTTGCGGAGTTGGAATCTCGTAGGTTTGCTGCCAGTCACGTTTTAAACCGTTTTTTGTATCGTTTCAAACATATTTGCTTCAATCTGGACGTCAATCAATAACTCACACATCTATGAATGCACCAATTAATTTAGACTGATGAACGTTTTTGCTTGCGAAGAAGATTGCGGTGAACGCGCTCATGGACAACATGGATAACATTGCGCAGCCGTAAAGACATCAGACGTCTCTTTTTGGGCCTATCTCCCATATCAGCTGTTTCTCTTTACTGTTGTAGTGTACGGAACACGAATCGTTCATTGACAGGAAACGGTTTGAGCTGCGGTTTGAGATCTGTTTTGCTGTTTCCCCGTACTTAAATAACACGACAGTTTCCACACGCTTCTCGAACAGACTGAGCTTTATCGTTGCTAAGAAACCGTAAAAATACTGATGAAACCACGAAACATGGTGAGAGTGAAAAGGGACATCGAACGACAGGACTGCAGTGTTACCACTTTTCTTCGCTCCAAATTTCTTTACTGAGAACAGTTGCGAATTCAATGACATAACTTATGACTATACTAGATAATGTGAATACGGTATCACGTTAAAATTGGACGTACTTTCAATCATCAAATAATTTCCACAATATTTTTTGTTTGTTTCAATATAGAAAATCTATAAATACTAATATACCCCAACGCCGTTTCGATTTTATTCGGACGACTCTCATCGAGCCATTTTATCTAAATCAGCTTGAAAGATAGCGATACGAAGCGAGTTTTCCAAATGACTATCAGTGATTTTGTTCCATTACTTTGACTTCAATTTTTTCATAACGGAAATTATTGCTTATATATATATATGTGTTGATTCAAACAAAGAAGCAATAAAATGAACATGTTTTATTAGATATCGCGCTTCTGGAACAAATCTGTAGTAGAAATCCAAGAGATAACGATTTTCAAATTTGTCACGCAAATCACACTGTGTTTCAATATGTTCCGTCTGAATGGAATAGAAAACTGAATGGGGTAGAAAAAGAATTGGAGAATTTTTTCATGTCCTTTGGTATACCAAAATCTGTGATTTCATCGCATTCATCGACTGGAGTGTGTCCTAAATGGGTAGAATGTTTTGGTTTGGTTGCTCATGTTGTGATCCAATTTACCTGTACCTTGCAAGTCCAAGTTCAAATCATTCGTTAGTCTTGTGATATCCTCCAGGAAAGCTAGATATGTCATCCACTCCTCATTTTTAAACTCCCAGCCGGTTTTCATTCCTTTTTTCCAGAAATTGTGCAATTTCTTCACGCAGGTCAAAAGCTCATTGCACTACTTTTCCTCTACTAAATCATCGTACCTCGGTAAAATAAGAAATTTTGCTGTACCGTGCTTCAAGGAAAGCTTTGAACTCACGATGATCCGATGCGTGCGAGTTGATTGATGATTTTGGCGCTATTCTTCAAGACATTCTCGAATTCAACATTAATAGGAAAAAGGCAAGTTTCTCGGTAACTTCGAAATCCTTGAATGTTTCCCGTACAAATATAGAAAAATATTTGCTCGAATCCATCACCACTGAATAAAATACATAGTCGGCAGCTCGTTCCTTCAAACTTTCAAACAAACAATTTTCGCTCCAGATTGAACCTGCATAACAGCAGCAGTTTCCGAATAAAACAAAATATTTTCTGATTTATGATCGAATTAATTCTCTCCCAAATTTTCTCTCTCTTATGTACTCACGCTTACGTACATTCTGTTCTTTCTAATAAGACACTTGAAAACCTTTTCACGAATTTATGCGAGTATGAGCAGCACAGCACTGCTGCGGGCCGCATGAGCAACGTGGGAGGACTCTAAAGTAATACAGAAATACTCAATTCGCGGAAAACGGCTTTTACAGTTGCTGCACGGGTTATTTTGCTCGCCGCAAATTGGATCAAGCCCAATCGTGGGATTCTTTGCGTTTGGATAATACTCGTAAACAACATATTTTTCTTTATTGCGATAGATGCGTAGACATATTTTTGATCGAATGATGCAAACATATTTTCGATCTAGCAAAAATAGTCGAGCTATAAACGTTGGAAATTTTTAATCTCGACGTTTCATGACATTTTTAAGACATTTGGCATATTTTTTTTGAAAACCCATGAAACCCATGATTTTTCATGCTTCAAAACACTCAAACTTTGACGGTTGTTCGACACTAGTAAATGAATTAAGCTGATATTTTGCACAGTGTAGCTCTTCGTGGGAATCAACTTTTTTAAGAAAGTCCCGAAGTCACTTTTTTCCCGTACTTCCATTGACACTATACTTTGCAAAAGAGTGCTAATGAAAATGTTCATTTCGATTTTTCAAATGGAACTTTCTCGGAAATGTATTTTTTAGATAACAGTAAATCTCAACGTTCATGCAATTTTAAAACATTTGGCATATATATTTTTTAAAATCCCGATTTTATGTACTTGGGGACTAGACTTCTTAAAGTTTCTAATCAATTAAAAACATATATTTTTATGAAGTTTCAACTGAATATGAGTAAAATGGGGTACTGTGTAGTGAATATTTGTGGAATCATGTCAGGAGAGATGAATAAAAGTGATATTGTTTAATTCTCATCTTCATAGAAACAATCAAAGTTTCATCATTTTCGCGATAATATGGCGACATTTTCAAGACTTACAGTGTCGGTGCATGTGATTTGAGAAAACAGTTTACCATCAAGCAACATTTCATTGAAAATTCTGCTATTCCTTAGGACTTTGAATACGATTGTTCTCTGGATCTTTTACCCCTTAAATAATAGAAAAAAGTCTCAATACAATTGTCATTTATTAAAAAACAATCAGTTTTAGGATTACATGAGCAATATGGTTCATGACATCACGAAACCCTGAGTTATTTCAACGTTATTTTGTTCCTTCCATGTTGAATGCATGAATGAATGCCTTCCATGTTGACATCATATTTTGCTTACCAATCTAAATATACTCTGCCTACTGCTTCACCTAAAATGTACCTGATTGTGTTTTACCGCTTGTATTCCAGAGTTCCAGAGTCCTAGAGAGTCGATTTATCTCGCGTTTCATACAATTTAAAGTCATTTGGCATAAAAAAAATTATTTAAAAATACTGATTTCTGGTTACTCTACGTATCGTTTTGATTAGAGATTAATAATTGAACATTTCGTGTTCGTGTTCCTGTTCCTATTATTTTTGATGTTTTATTATCCTCAACATAAAAGTGTTCTAAAAAAATATAGGGATTGGATCCAAGAAAAGACTGCGTTGTTGACGCAGGTCTACGGAATTATTTTGTTCAACTCGTTTGTTCACCCTGGTCTCGGTTCTTAACCCTTTCGCTACGAGCGTCGTCTATATGCGATATCCGCGCGTCGACCTGTGTGTACCAGTGTCGCCTATAGAGGACATCAGAGTGATACTGCACATCGAGCACACCAGCGCGATATGCACACTATTAGGCGCTGTACTCCATCCAGCGGTATCACCCCGACGGAGCACACTGCCGTAGCGAAAGCGTTAAAACCACGTCAGTGACGTCCAAATTGAACCCCTATTGATTGACAGAAGCCAACATATCGAATTCCCCACTAACATTTTCCCTTTGTTTTGCCCCACTGACAGTTCTGCTAGAGATTTTCCTGACGATCTTAGCATCAATCACAGCACCCGGCTGCTTAAAACAATTCGAACGGGGTTAGACTGTGTCATTGCTACAGGAAGGACAATTCTGACGGCACAATACGAGTTGAAGAACACCAAAATGCATTGTGAAGAAATGCTTCAGACAACCCCAGGATCGCTTCCACCCAAGGGACAAGCAAAATTTTCTGTATCGGCAACCAAAGGTTAGAGTACACAGATTATGAATCGTTTAAGCACCTGGGACCGATTCAGCACAAGGAACAATTTTGCTTGTGAAGTTTGTATCGAACAAAATCATTGTTTGTGACATCAACATTAGGCGAGAATGCAGGCTGCTTGCTAGTTGAAGTGAGACTGAATATTAGAAATCGCGAAAGGCTTATCTGTACCAATAAGTTATAAACGGACGGGGGATAAGGGACGTAATTTGCAATATTGTCACAATGTTGGTGCCAAATGTCTTAGAATTGCATGAAACGTTTGCTACCGATCTGATCTGCTATCTGACTGTGAGATTTACAGTGTATCGCAAACAATAATGCGAAAATCCTTACTCAAGGTTCAGAATATTTTTTCTAATTTTTTAATGATTGATAAACCTAATAACTCATCATGTTCACTTTCATTTTCAATTACTCTATTCAGATGATAGCGAAATCGAGTACATACCTTTATAGCATGGTCCTTTGACATTGGAGCCCACGCCTTGACATTGGAAGTATTCAAGGAATCCTTACTTGAGAGTGAGAATCCATAACATGTTCTCCTTTAGTCTGGATTGGGTCCATTTAGAGGTACGACATGGTGCTCCATCTGGTTGGAAAACAATATTCTTGTGTTTTTGTGTTCATATTTTTTTGAATTTTCGGAAGCACTTGATTCTTCAGAATGTCCATGTAGACTTCAGTGTTCACTTTCACACCTACTTTCAGATAAAAGGAGGCATTTTCAATCCATTCGGAATCAGAATCATCCCAGAAATCAATTTTCAATCGGATTCTTAAATCCGTTTTAATTCGAAATCTAAACTCAGAACTCAGAATCAGTGCCAAAAATAGAAAAAAAACAAATCGAATGTGAAACAAGGAGTCAAATTTGCTAGCTGTGATATAGATGAAAATTCGCATGTCCAATCTGGACTCTGATATCCCAGACGTGGGATATCTTTAATTCGAATTCGTAATATTCCTCTGCCAATCTAAAGTCTTAAATTCTACACCCTAAATCCAAAATATCATATCTTTCAGTTTGAGCTATCATCTGCACAAATAATGGACAACAGAAATTAGAAAATGAATAATCGGGAGCCCAAGGTTTAGTAATCTATCTGGTTTAGTTATGAATCCGATAATAAATGACAAATTTTATTTGATCGTAATTGATCAACGAAAACCCCTCATAGTATGCAGTCAGAGCGGGTCATGTATCAATCATTTGTATATTGAATTTAAGTAATTTTCAAGCGCCGAATTAAACCAACAAAACTTTTTCTTGAAGCTAATAGGTACCTTGTTGAAATGTGCTTGTACCAGTTAGTGTAAAATGTTCACATTCTGAGTATATTAAAAAATAAAGTTGGTCCACTCTGACTGAACGGATCAGTGATAAATGCTGGTCTTCAGTGTGAATGATCAAAAAAAAACTATTTCAGAGTGCTACTTAGACTGTAGCGATGACAATGAATTCGAATTTGACGATTCTATTGACGAATATTGTCTAAGATGATTGAAAATAAGAAGATTATTCTTTAACATGTTTGTCGTGCAATCATTTTTATGCCTGTAATGAATGGCAGAGCTATTATTCTGAACGCAACCAAATGTTTATGTAGTTCCAACCTCACACCACTTTTCTCACCAAGTTTTATAACAGAATGACACACTTGGACTCACAATTATTAATTGATAGTGAAGCAAATCTTAAAAAATGCTTCATTTAATTCAGTCAGAGAGGACCATGTACGTATAGGCAGCAAAATAAGTTCCTTTTTTGGCATGATTCTTGATGTTTTTTACAATTATCATACGTCAAAGTATTGCCAGAGAGTAGCTAACATTTCTGAGAACAATATTGAACGAAAAAATTAAATGTTTTGAAAATTGCAGAGCATTGAACTTCAAGTTCGTTTTTCTCGCAATCATAAAAATGTCACATGGTCCGGTCTGACTTAACACCGACCATCTGTAGTTCGAATCTGTTTCCACACAAATGGTAATTCGAAAGTCACTCGAAAACATAATTTTTAATATGATTCTGTAGAACCAGATACTATATTAAATATGTATTTCGGATTTTTTACCAATGAGAACACTTGAAAACTAAAAAATATCGAACAAGACTTCCGTGTAGATAAAATTTTTATGAGTCAACTGCTTAGTTGTTAATCAATATCCAATTCCATAATCCCCCAAGTTTCATTGGAATATCTTGAGTCAAATATTCAGGTTTGGAAAAGAGTAACAGAACGTCATTATTGAGTCCATCTCAAGACCAAAAATCACACAAGGAGAAACAATGCAAACATGCAATAATGAATATTATTTGAACCTAAAAAGACCTTTGAATAATGCAGTTAGCATTATACGAGTATTTATTTCCATACAAGAAGTGCGATCTCCAACCTTTAAACATCTGCCGTTCCACTGAATCATTTGAAATTCTTATTCCACCTACAAGTTACATCGTCAGGCCTTCAGGCCGCAGTCAGCCTGATTAACCAGCGTGAGAAAATCCATTAGTTTTGCGATTTGCCGTTTGTCAGTCTGAGAACATGACGGTGACTGCGGCGGAGGTGGTAAACACCAGCATTTCGCTTTAAGCTATAAGAAAACAAACAACATAACAGCCCTATTGTTCGGGGTCATTAACACGCTACACACATCATTCATTATTCAACCATTGGCGCTGGGAGAGAAGATGAGAGTGTGGAATTTTGTGGTACAATTAAGAGATCGCTTGCTGCATCTATTCGGCGGACACAAGCGATATCACACACTACGGAAAAACGGGAGAAAGAGTAAAACACACCATTGTGGAAATAACTTACAACTGTATGATTCGCAATTTTACACCCCAACGATTTTTTCCCAGAATGATCGGCGCCCATCGTTACATGTATGCAGATATGGGTAAACATGATAACAATGGCAATCCAGGGAGAGTGAGCATCTGATTAAAATTTCTTGTTTTTATAGAACTGAAAGTAAAACCATCCGACCGTGTCAAGATTGTTTTCTCACAAACAAAAATAGCGCTCACCTGAAGCTTCAGAGGACCACAGTAGCAGAGATGCCAGATTTTAATTGAGAATTCAGCCTAGACAGTAGATGTTGAGGAAGTAATTCGTTCGGACACCAGAATTGTAGCGGTGGAGTGCGTATCTTACGCCCATTGTCCGATAGTGCTGCCCAAAAAGCATTCAAAAACTCCACTTCTATTCGTGTTATATCACCGCAAGTACCTAAACGCAAACGCAAACGTCGTCATTGAGATTCGAGTTTTTAACTTTTTCTAACCAAAACGTCTCCAACTTCCGCCCCATTATTCGGTAGAGGAGATGTGTCTAGAACGCGCCTGTCGGGCAATTTGACCCGCCTGATTTTCTCGTAAACCAGCAAGAATAGAAATGCAATGGATATAGGCAATCGTGCTAGTCTATGATAGAATCCTACCATGCAAGTTTTACATTTATAACATGCTTTAAAAAAATAAGAAAAATAATTTTTTTGGTGACCAATTTTCGATATAATTTTTTTTACATAATTTCTATAAGGTTTTTGTTGCTTGAAACTGATTCAGAGGCGATAACTGTGGGTCATATTTATTGAGTCGAATTCCCAGTGAATATCTCAGATGAAGAAAATGGTAAGAAAGGATTAAATTCCTTCTCAATTTGATATTTTCCGCATCAGCTTACCATCGGACAGTATGGCATACCCTCGATCGGGGCAATTTGCTCGCTTTCGGCCGTAAACATTCTCACGAGAGAAATAGCTTGTATGTGAAGGATGCCAGATGATATTTTTAAATATCTCTGCATGCGCGAATAAATGTCTTCAAATGTAATCATAATGAACAAAAATGAGCAAACCATCACGATATTTCTAAATCATGTTCGATAAATCACACTGTTTGTGTGATTGTTTTCACATACTTTGAAATGAGCTCAGTATCTTTTCACAAAATTAAATGTCTTCAAAACGAAAACATGTCTTCACATCTGGCATCTATATTATGTGCTCAGAGAATGCAGGAAAACAAGAGCGCGGACTGGTGAATTGACGCACGAATACCGGGAGAACACGCTCACCAGAGGAACGGTGTCTTCTCTTCGCTGGTGGGCATAGATTGATGGAATCTCTCATTCATACAAGCTGTTTCTCTGAGCTTTATAGTCTCTGAGAGAAACAACTCATGGGCATATTATACTTCTGCTGGGCCATTTAACACCGTATGATTGGAAATTTAGAATTTGGGCGCCTTACAAAAAAACATTCGTATCACTTATGTTATTCAGTATCTAAAATACAGAACGATTACAGATGACTGAGGGTTAACTAATCTACGTACTGACATAGTTGTTACCTTAAATTTTAAGAGCACGGTCAAGATAAATCCATTCTCGCTTAGGGGGTGCGTATTACACACTTCTCCTATATATCACGAAGCATGTTCACTCTGCAGGATAAGGACGAAAATTGGCCTCAATGAAAGCTCTATACCCCCCTTAGGCCGAGGACATAGTGAATGCGATGCGATGCGGGCGCGGGCTCATTTGCGGGAAAGCTCTTTCGTTCACGAAATCACGGAAATCAAATGTAAACCGCCTGGAATTTGTGTGTAGAGTGTTTGCCGCGAGTGAACGCAAGTGATGGTTGCCAGACGATTTATCTATAAATATTGAGTTGTTGAGAGAAAAAGCTAGCAAATGCTACTGAAAAAAAAATGTTTCATTTGCTGTACCTTCAATTTATATGTTCGGTTGAAGCTTTTTTGAGAAAAAATAAATTTATTATCAAATTAAATATCTCACAGTTCAACTGTTTACAGAATGAAGATGTGTTATCATATCTGGCATCCTTGGGCTGGGTTGTTTACATGTGGAATGGAGTGGAATGAAACCTCAAAAAACGCGCGATCTGAAACGATCAGTATGTCATACCACGCGATGAGCTCCAATTCACCGCTCCGTATTGCATCGCATCGCACCGCACCGCGTTTACTATGTCCTCAGCCTTACAGTAATTTCATGCCAAACCGATAAAGTGTTTCTCAGATTTCTGTGAAAAGTGGTACCGTTTTGTCTCAAATTCCGAACACTGTTTAATAGCCATAAATATTAAACAGAATCTCATTACGCAAAATGTTACTTCTTCGCGAAATGAATTTGACTCTTGGATACAATAGAACCTTCTTCTTCATTTGACTACAAGAAAATTGATTTACAAAAACATATTAAATTCCGAACAGCAAAAATGCAATTTAAGAAAAAAATCATAACTTTTGAACTACTGAACCGATTTATATGATCGATATATCAAATCAAAGCCAATTAGCTAGTTTTTTTTGTGGAAAAATATTATACTCGCAAACAAATTTGGATTTTGTTTTTGTAATTTGGTTCAGGGACCAAGGGCACTGTTTCTTATATATTTTTCTTAAAAGCTGAGGTTTTTTTTCATGACATATCCAAAAATCAGAGATGGGATGATATAATTGATACGAATTTTAAGAAAAAGACATTTTTGGAAAAAGGGGAAAAATTATTTTTCGATTCAACGGTTAATTTTTTAAAAATCATAATTCAAAACGATAAAAATCACATCTCTGATTTTTGGATATCTGATGTGATAAAACCTCAGCTTACAAGTAAACCTCGTACCGTTTTGCCACAAACTTCTAACACTCAAGCACACAACACTCAAACAGTGTCTCATTACTCAAAATGGCTCTTTTTCGCGAAATTAATTTTATTTTTGAATACAATAGAGCAATAGAGCTTCAGTTTTTTGAAAAACTGAAAATTTATCACTGATTCGAATTCTGAACAGCAAAAATGCAAATGATATGTTCTTCGTATGCTTGGAAGTTAGGTTCCATAAAAGGGGCTGTCTACATATACCAGGTGACAGTTCAACAGGATGCGGGTTGAGGCCTTGGTCACTCGACTCAAGCGTCCTTTATGAGGCGACTGCTAAGTCCGAAGTCTTTGGGAACCGTTGACGACTTCATACGTCATTCCACACAAAACCTGAGTAAGAAAATCAATTTAACTCTTGTTGGTTTGCGCGTATTGTAAGAAAAGAGCTAACAAACATTTGTTCACAAATGGTCTTTTAATATTGTTTCTCCAGAATTGGATTGTCCTTTGTACCCCAATTTGCTAGCTTGTTTTTTACGGAACATTCTAACGCAAACATTTCATCACTAATTTTGACAGTCAATTTTTCTCAAATGCTTGGTATTATAAATTATATGCTGTATCGATATATTCAAATGAAGTTCAAATGAAGCCGATAAGCCAAAGAAGGTCAGTTCAATAAATTAACATTCAAAAATAAAGTGTTCAGAATATGAGACAAAATCATATCTCAAAAACGCAAAAAATTGCATTTCTGATATCGACATACGTTATGTAAAACATGCTCAGCTTTCCGGAATAAATATTCAAAAAATATTGCGCCCTCTATCTTTAACCAAGAAAACTATGAAAAACTAACTCAATTAATAATTATAAATTGTTGGGAACTCGCGACATCTGCTATTTGCAGCTGATCTATATGTTTGTGAAACGGTCTAGTATAAGAATTTAATGCCGTTGTGTTTTTTTTCTTTTCGTTATTAGTTTGTTTGTCTTGTCCCCTCATCTCACCGTCGCCCACACTCGACAGATAGTCGAACACTAGATGCTATCCCTGGTCATTATGCACAATGCTACAGTGCGTGCGGCAACTCTCGGTTGAGACAACGATACCTCATATCCATATCTCTAACCTGACCCGTCCCACAAAAATTGTTGCCCCTCTAACCTCGAGTAAACCGCGGGTAATGGGTCAAAACCTACTAAACATAGATTCGAGATGAAATTTTGTATATACAGTAGAACCCCCATTATCCGCGAAAGCGAGTTCCATACTAATTCTATGAACCTACCCTAAATTTGTCAATGAATGGAAGATTTTTGTTCTTTTGTTGTTGACTTTCACGTTATTTGACAACTGGTATACACGACCTTACAGATGGATAGTTCAATGATTTCTGTATTGATAAAACATTGTTTTCATGCTGAAATATCTGTTTTTTTTTGTGTTTGCACCCCATTTTCAGTTATTTGTTGTATTATCCGTGATTTTCTGATCCGCGGTGAGCTAGCCCGACTATTTCGCGGATAATCGGGGTTCTACTGTACATATCTTGTATGCGGCTCTGCAAAGCTTATGCGATTGAACCTTAGAAATAAATGAATTGAAAAAAAAATAATTACAATTAAAATAACAAAATAATTCATAAGTTTCAATTTGATATGTCGATCATCTGAATCGGTTCAGTAGTTCAAAAGTTATGATTTTTTATAGTGGGAAAAAGGAGGAAAAATTGTTTTTTCGAACCATCGGTTAATTTTGAAAAATTATATCTCAAAGACGAAAAAAATAGCATCTCTGTTATCGAGATATGTTATGTAAAAAATCCTCAGCTTTCAAGAAAAAATATAAAAAATATGGCGCCTTCTAGTCCAAAGCTATGAAAACAATAAAAAACGACTACAATCAATAATTACGAAAAAAAAAATCATTTTTTTGCAGGTTCAATAAGTTTTTTATGGAAGGCTAGCTTACTGGCTTCAATTAGATATATTGATCATCTATATCGGTTGAATAGTTCAAAAGTTATGAATTTTTGGAAAAAGTAATTTTTGGGAAAAAATGAAAAACCATCCTAAAATGAAAATGGGCACCCTAATAAAAAAAATAAAAAAATACGGCTCTAATGTTTTGCAATAAAGAGCAAAATAACCACTTTTGACGAAAATCTGAGAACCACTACATCGGTTTGGCATGGAATGGCTACATGTAACGTTTTTATTAATGCTGATATTCCGCCATTCGATATAAGAGATGCTGAATTAGTGCTATAATATGGCCTTCGTTCACATCAATTCGTAGATCTGGCATCTCTGCACAGCTGACGTGATCCACGAATCGTTGAAGAAGAAATGTCCGACAGATTACCTCGAAATTGATTTAAAATTGACAGAGAGGCACTTGTAAATGAATAACTGACACTCGATTAGCTTTAGAACAATGGTTAAGGATGATGTCAGCGCCGGAATAGCATTCGATTTTAACACAAACCTGATTCCAAAATTCACCCATAAATATTCTCGTTTTTCAGAATTAGGAGCTGTGATAATTTTTCCATTTCTGATATATTGCTGATTGTACCGGATTTGGTCAAATGAGTTGGATCCGCCCTACCTACACACAAAATCACACAAGTTTGGAAGAAATGGTTTCGTTGTTGCGTAATACGAAATTTCACGGTCACCGAGGGAGCGCAAACCGCGAATCCCAATCAAATCATTCGCAGGCAATCTTCGTAGCGATGCCTAGCGTTCACGTTCGTTTTCACGGCCGATGGTCACACGACGGGTCCCAAAAAAGGTGGTTATACAAAATTAATGACACTTCTGGATATTCCGTTTAGCTTTTATTTCACGTCAATCTACGTCCATCCCACGCACTTGGCGCACAACCGAAAACATGGCACAGCTCTGGTTAAGGGACAGCATCTTTCGATGTTATCATAAATCTCTTGCCGTAGCGTTCGTGGTGTTGTCGCTCCGGATGCCCTGACATGGCATGTGATGATTCATGGCTGCGTGGAATTGATTTCTTCGATTTCAGCTTACCGGTGTCCAGCGCGGTTGTCGAATACCAGAAGCTGCCCGGAGGTTTACTGCAATTATTTGTTCGTACGAATTGGTGGGTGTTTTACAAATGACGGTAAAACTCGTTTCGATATGCATACCAGTAATCCTGTCTAGAATGTAATTTCCAGTAGCTATATATGCTAGAAACGAAATAATCCCCCATTATGTCCATTGCGATTTATTTGATTGAAACAAATCTACATCATTAATCCTGATGCAGTCAAAAAAAAAAAGCAAAACCCCGCCACTCAATAATGTGTGCGTGGGTTTCAAAATAACAAAACCTCGGCGTCATACCGTCATCGTAAACCGCCGTAAGTGGTTATGGCCAGCCGACCTTCACCAAGGCAGTTTGCAAACCACACATCACATCAGTTACCGTGCAGTATTACGGCCAGCCACAAAAGCCGGCAATATTCGCGATAATTATCGACGGGCGCGCGTTGCATTCGACGAGGGCGGTGTACACGACGGAACTGAAACCACAACTTAAAAACAATTCAGTCATTCGGTGTGACTTGGGATACTTCAACTAATTAGGACCCGGGGGCCGCACACATCGCATTCTCGTGGCTGTTTTCAAATCTGCGAAAGTGAAATGAAATTGCGAAATCGACATCTAGTTGATACGATAATAGGTACCTTTTGTTGGTAACACCAGGTGGTCACCAGGTTCATGACACAAATGCTCCCGAATGTCCGCGTGGGCGGCTGCATGAATTATATAGTATTCAGTTGATTACGGAAGAATGAAGTTGCACTGATGAATTTCGTAATGACCCCTGTCATTTTTTGTTGAAGTGACGCGCATACCGGTTAGGTATAACGGCTGAGATCAATCTGATCACTCAGTAGAGGAGACCTCCGCCCAAGGCAGTGGGTCAGTTTTTTGTTCATCGCTACGCATGCGATGCGTGTTGAGCATCGTTGGTATCACTAATTTGGGAAGATTAAATTAACTGAATTTAAATGCGATAGACAAATTAGAGGTTTGATAATCCAAATTACAAAGATATATCTTCGTATTTCTTTGTAACTCTTCCAAACGTTCATTGTAGGAGTAGATCAGATTGTGTGATAATATTGAGATTGTATAATGTATGAGAATCGTTCAATTCGAAATGAAGGATGTCCCAGTATCTAAGATTTCTTGCTTTCAAAAAGAGACGTATATCACCAAAATGTATTTTCAGCTATCCCGTGATCCCGTGATTAATAACAGTGTGTCTCATAAAAATACAAAAAACTAATATTCATTACGAAATGTTTTTTTTTATGTAGTACTATATTTGACAGGAAGGCATGAGGGAAGCGACAACTCAAACGAAAACCATCACAAACGCGTGATGAGACGATTGAAGCACAATTCATTCGATTTTATCAACATCTCTAGACCTGTCAGCTTGGTCATTTTGGGTGCCTGCTCAATCGTGAAGTGATTCTCTTCGGTCTTAGATTTCATCAAATGATCTCCACGAACGGCCTGTGCAAGAAGACCTACGCATCGCGCGAGGCATGTGATCCTCTGCAAATCTGAAATACCCTTTTGACGTAGGACTACGTCTTACATTGAGAATGCCAAATCAGAAAACAGGTCACATTTTTATGAATTAAAGTTAACGTTGATAACTATTTTTGCTGTTTGATATGCTATACATTACAATCCCATAGTCTGTATATGGTTTAAATTGATGAAAATTGGATGCGTTCCCATTTCCCCATACATTTTTTCTGTCCATTTGTGTGCTTCCACGAACAGAGCTGTCAATAACGGGCAACTCATGCAGCCGCTAGAATAGAAACAACAAAGGGAGATAGCGAAAAGAGAATATTTGCGAAGTAAACTCCACCCTTGTTTAGTAAGTAAGCTGTCGCTAGCGTATAATTATTGCATCTCTTCTGAGGAAAATTCTCCAAATCTTTCTGTGCCCGAAACAACAAAGGTCGCTTATTCTGCTCGTTTTGTGTTTTATGTTTCCCCTCGAGCTGTGAACGCTAGCTAATATTTCACTTGAAATACATCTGGCATTGTAATTATCACAATGATCCGACCCATGGCAAAGCAGACGAAAAAAGTGAAGAGTACAAATGATTATAGGTCGCTTCTATCCATCAGTGTGTGGCTTTGTGTGTGTTGCAGATTTTCATTGCGCGAAACTTAGAACTTGTTCATTTCCTGAGGGGGAAGACGGGGTAAGACGGCCACCCTAGGCATAGAGTACAATTAAACACAATGCATACAAAATTGAAGCATTTCATTATGTCAGCATCGATCTTTAGGATGTTTTCTGCAATCACGTTGACTTCCAAAAGTTTTTCTTTTAATCTCACAATGTTATATGATAAATTAAAAAAGGTATGAAAAAGGTGCTACTAAAATCATGACGGGTCAAGTTGGCCACCACTAAGGGTGAGATGGCCACATGAAATGACTCGTGAATCCAGGCGTATAGAGGATGATTGTATCCGGCAAAATTGTGCTACATATCAAGGTCGTTGTATTTTAGATCAAGCGTGACAAGAGTGGGAGCTGTTATTTTTCCTGAATTAACTATAACGTACTTAATGTGCAACCCTTGTGAAATTATCATAATTAAAAATTATTATATTTGGTATCTGAAAAAAAAACATCAAATTTATCATGAATGCGCCTTGAGTCATTCAACCAACATGATGTTCTCATTCAATTCGTCAATTAGGCGCGTTCAAAGGTGCGTTCATGGCAAATCACATCTCTTACAATAGTGGCCACCTCGCCCCCGCTATGAGTCAAGCAAAAGTGTTTCAATAATTCTATGATATGCTTTAAAAACATACCATTTTCTATACAAACACACTAAGCCGGCCTGTTTGTTCACTGTTGTAACATTGGTTTCACAGGACATGTCCATATTCACCACTAAAACACTAAATTTCTTGCAAGCAAAATAACAAATCGGTGATCGTCGCCATCTGAAAAATACATACACACACAAAAATGGGTCTACATGATTGAGTGTAATGCAATACACCAAACTAATATATTATAGTTGTCCAATAGTTGATTGTTTCAATAATCTAGGGAGTGGCCATCTTACCCCGGGTGGCCGTCTTCCCCATCCTCCCCTACATGTGAACCTTCGATACTTTTAGTTGCCATTCGCATTTGCTCTCGTGTGAATCGGCTCTGTTCGGATGCAACGAGCTCCTAGCTTTGTTTAGGGTTTTGACCGAGAGTCGAGAAACGATTGTTCATGAACGGTCATTTTCGCGTGCATCTGTGTGCATCTATTAGACGCGTTTTTGATGCTTGTTGAATGACGATGCACGGAGGATGCCTCTCGTTAAATACTCAGTGCAATACGTGCATTGATATAAAGAAACAAATTGCGGCATATGACCAATTAGTGTACTGTTCTCACAAAGGCAAGAAAGAATCGTTGCCTATCGAAATGATTCTACAAAACCACACAGGCCATTAAACCTTTTCAGGGTCTCCGGGATTAAAGAGTTATCTACGATATTTCGACGTATTCACAAATAGTATCCGAAATGATAAACCAACAAATTAAAAAAAAAAGATTACGTAGTGCTGCGTCCTAAGCGATCGTGTCTCGGATACAATTCCTCGAATTTTTTTCTGCAACACGAGCTGTCGAAATCTTGTACGGGTAATGGAGGGAGTTGTATTTTGGCTACACAAATTTTCAACTAGAGAGTTTGTTCTCAAGTTTCGTTTCATTCTAAGATAATATCCAAAAGGATGAACAAACGAATTAAATGCATTTTAAGGCGTGTTATTTGACATTGAAATCTCTAATACTAGACTATTAATACTAAATACTAGTAAAAATGACGCAAGTAATGCTACGTTGAGTCGGCGAAGTTTCTTTAGGAACATTAGTGCGTCATTAGAATGATCAAGAGAAAGTGTGGAAAGATAGTTTTACTTTTATATTAATTGAAGTAATAATATTGTATGAATGCTGAACTTTCAAATTCAATTATAAACATTATCCAGTCATTCATAAACCATAAACGAAAAAAAAGGGTAAATTTCAAGCAGTCGCCATAAAATTCATAGAATGCTATATTGAAATCTGTTACAAAACAAAAAAAAAACACAACGAGATTCTAAAGCATTTACGAAAAGCAATGTCACTAAAACAACATATATATGAGGAAGAAAGAAATATTTTTAAAACAAAATTTAAATTAATTAATATAACCTGACAGAGAATTTGCCAAGAAGGAAGCAATATTTATTATGAATTAATTTTTTCGTTGTCAATTTTATTGTCAGTTAAGTTTGTTTGAAACATAGGAGACGATTTGTTCGTACCAATTCTTTTCATATTTTCAAGACATACACGAAGCATTATATTTTTTCATGGTAAAATTACCTCATTCATTTCGAAATGTTCTCTTAGCCTTGACGAGCAATATGGAAAGGAAAGAAAATGGCATGTTTATCGTGCCTACACTAATTCCTAAAAATGACACAGCAAAGTCTTCAGCATAATTTTCAAATTCCCTCATTACAATTTTGCATTCTTCTTCGTATTGTTGCTGCTCTCTCATGCTATTTTTATTTAATCTTATTTATCGAAAGGAGATTTGACAAAACTCAAAATCTGATTTGTCTGAATTTTTACTTCTTTATTCGGGTAGTCGTGTATTTGCTCGGGTATGTGTTTCGCGTAAACGTGTTTCAGGTGAATTGTATTCGGGTGAACGGGACGCAGCCGGAGACATATATTGGAACCTATAGAATAACCATTAATCAATTATACAATTACCATTTTGTTCGATTACCTTTTGGCCTCTTTCTGGCAACTTCATAATTCCACGCTCGTAAAACTTATGGTTTTTATCAGTAAAAACTGATTCAAGTGCGATTTCGCAGCTTTCTCATCATTGAAAGTTAGTAGTTCTGAAAAGATCGAACCAGATAGTAATCAGATGGTGCAAGGTCAGGGCTATATGGTGGATGTAACATCAATTCCCAGCCCAGCTCCATTAGTCTGGCGTTGTCCTGGTGGAAGACGACACCCTTACGGTTGAGTAATTCTGGATGTTTCCCGATAATAGCTGCATTTAGTTTGTCCAGTTGCCGATAGTCAATTTGATTTTCTAAGGATGTGGCCCAAGATCTTTTCGCAAAATACCCACAATGAGGTTTGGGTGATACACAATTCTTGAGAACGCCGTACAATTGACTGATTTGAATAATTTCGGATGAATTAGTAATAGTAATATAGTCATCTGCTTCTATTGAAAATATTTCTACGCATCTATAACAATAAACAAAATTATGTATTATTTAGGATGAACAATTGAATAATTGTAAAATATCAAACATTGTCTAACGTGCTAAACCCATTTTTCTATTAGCCAAATTTGTGCTTCTCGAATTGTACCGACCAAAACAGGCAGCATTCTACTGAAGGGGAATAAGACAAATAGAGAAACATTGCATCGCAAGCCCCACTCCTGTGTAATTCTTCAGCAAGTCAGTATGCATTTAATGCATTACAGCGCTGCGAGTCGATCAATCATTTTCTAACCGGGAAGCCAAAAATGACTCGTTCATCAGTTATTTTCGCTCTCACGGTTCGTCTATTCATTTTTAGTTGAAGCAAATGGATATAAATCTGCCTCTTCATTCAATTTGACTGCTATTCAACCTCTCGACATGTACTTCGTTGCCCGCGTATATAATATTGTTTCAACCTCCATATAAAGAAAAACGAAAACTTGATTTCTGATGCGAAAAAATAGTTACACGATTAATGGACTCCATTGTTTACCTATCGTGAACTCATCTACATATTGTAAACGAGAGAGAGAAACGAATTCAGTCTGACAGGGGGATCATTTCGATATGCCGTGAAGTTCATTCTACGGTGAAAAATGAAATAAATACGGACTAAGTAAAACACAGATAGCAACGAAAGCGCCACAATGAATTTTGATTTATGTTGTCAGAGAAACCGCTGTCAGCAGCAAAACCACATTTCCAATTGAATGCAAAAATTGATGGTTTCATAGACCGTTGATAATTTTCAGTTGAATATGACTTAATCGAACCCAGCTCGCGAATTCGTGCATTGTTTCCGAGTTGAAAGCTATGTTGGATGAGAAGAATGTATTTTCCAGCGACAAGAGCTGTTTTCATCGCTTGAAACAGGAGGTGAAAATTTGTTCCGTTGCGTTTGCTATCGCCCCGCCGCATTACAATACCGATTCAGTTCGACTTTTCTTTTACCGTTCTGTGAAAGGTGCTACATAGTAGAATTTATGGATTATTTCTTTAAGAACCATTAGGATTTTTTTCTGTAATGATACTGAAATACTACTTCAATGACCTTCTCACATTACCTTTGCGCTGCATAGAAATATGAACAATTAGCGGAACTGTACTGTATTGAATAAATTTTGAGATCTGCGACAATAGTAAATGAAGCCCGTATGATTTATCGGTTTTCAAAAAACTCAAACTTTGACCTCTGTGCGACACTAGTAAATGAAGTCCGATTGAGCTGATATTTTGCATAGGGTAGTTTTTCGTGGGAATCTACATTTTTGTTCAAGTTCGCTTTGAAAATTCTAGATGGCCATTTTCATTGGCACTCTACTGCCCATGTTTGCATAGGAGACGTAATCACCAACACCATTATTGTTGGGAAAACGCAATTTTGTTGTTTTTGCCCACAAGCGTAACCATGCAAAGTTCCAATGAAGTAATCTGTCCAGTTCAAGGATATAATCGGCAAAAAGTGGGCCTAGGAGATTTTGCGGATTAAAACATATTTTTTCCATTTGGAAAACGCTTGCGTCTATTTATGCGGACAATCAATCGTTTCAATGAACATTTGTTCGCATAGCTAGACCTAATCACCAGGTTGCTCTGTCTGTTGCGTTAGTATTTAGGTCTCCGTCGGTAGTTTCAGTTGTTATCGGATAAAATCAAGAAGGTTTGGAATAAATTTAGTGAAATTGCTGGAAGAGGTGCTCTGGAGATGTTGCGAGTATATGATAGTATTTTTTTCCTGAAGAATACATTGGGATATGATATGAATAGCAGGTTCGTTTTCAGTTAATTTAATCTGTAAAGGCAATCTTCAATGCTGGTAATTTTGGCAACATGATTCGCCGATATCACGATCAATCGCATAGTGGCATAGTGAAGTGACTTACACCAACGGTATGAGTAAATGCTGAGTATGTGGAATAATTCGATGTCGAATCCGAGGAGTTATAATACTAAGAACCAACATTATTTTCATTGATTGTTTCATCATCTACTTGAAGATTCAAATGCAGAAATTTAGGTAATTATAACATTAACAAAAACAATTGCTTGAAAATAGTAATTTTATGAGCAGTGTTTTAATGGTATCCTATATTCATCTATTAGAAAACACTAAGTAATGAGACACTATCGTGACAGGCATGTTTGGACTCTACAAAGAGTGTGTAGAAAATATAGATTTAGCTCATAGCACATAATACTAATAACTGTTGATTTTCGAACGATATATGAAAGCTGTATGGAACTACGTTTGTTATGCGGACAAACAGTGATTTTTCGGAGACGTTTTTTGACGTAGCATTACGTCTTTCGGGAACATATTGGGGTACAAATTAAAAATCGAAAGTCGAGCACATCGTGAAAATTGTCCAATTTAAAACGCTTATTCCTCAGTCATTTCATGATGGATTGATGAAATTTTTGCGTCAAACGATTTCGGCACTCCATAACATTTTTGACGTAGGACTACGTCTTTCATTTCTATACCGGGGTGTAAAATCAAAGTTTCGGAAACGAAAGCGTTACGCCGGAGACCGAGATTTTGAGTGTTATTAGCTCCTAAACAACTGAACGAAATGGTATGATAAACACTTCATTCGAAAGATAAAATGTCTACGCGTTCTATACTTGTTACTTTCTGATCCAAAAACTTGTTTCAATAGTCCTAAAATTGCTTTCAAAACAGGCTATTGAAATCGCCAATCGGTATATAAGCGAGCGCCGCTCGGAAATCCACTCAGTTCTTATTGAACATTGGAGCATGTTGTCGCTGTTGTGGTGAAGCTCTTCATTTATCATGAAAGCGCGGATGAACGGTGTCACCAAGAGCCTGTTTGTGCACCTTAGGCCAGAAGGGAATCTATCAGGAGGAGAGTGATGCCACAAACGGTTCCCCGGGAAGATCTCGAAGCAGCCGCTACACACACACACACATACACGCGCGGAATTCTTTCCGTTTGGATGCCATTCAGCATCGAAAAAGATCCGGAAAATAATCTGCCAGTTCCTCTGGGAATTTAAAAAAAAATTCATGTGAAAGAGTTTATTTGAATGTTTTCTATCCATGTAACACTGTGACCAAATACATTTGGTTTTGTGATTTTTCAATCAATCGCAATTAACAGGATAGCTTCTGAAGATTATTCTTCCCCATCAGTAGGATATTTCCGTATCCAATATTGGATGCATAAAACCTTGTGCCTCCAACGTAACGCTCTCGTTTTCGAAGTTCTCCAAATATTCATTCATTCAGAATGAATTCAGATTCAACTTCAAACAAATGATCTCTAAATCAACGATAGTCCTACGTCACCCTTGCGGTTATACCATAGATATAACCCACTTCCTGTTTTTTATATTGAATAAAATAATCATGTCATGAAACTAACTATAGAAAAATTGAAAAATCTCAACCCCTATCCTAACGGCAATATCCACTTCTAATTGGTCGAAATTGACGACACATACGGCAGTTCCCTAACAGAGACATCAAAACCAAGCTGCCTGGTGGAAATCGACACTGCAAGTACATGAAAGTAGGGGAGCTTTTGTTCACACCGAAATTTGTTCCCTAACAGAGACATCAAAACCATGGTGCCCGAGGGAAATCGGCATTGCAAATATATGCAAGTCGGGGGCACTTTTATATTGCAAGTAAGTGATACGATTAATTGTAGCAAATAAAATTTAAATTTGGAAATTTAATGTTGGTTGCTTCGTAAAATTTCATATCAATGACCGATCATGTATTATGAAAAATTTAGCACAAGTGTAACTGTAAAATTGTATATGGTAGCAGTAGTGTTAAAAATGACTTGATATATGAAACGATATTCAAGTGAAACGTTTTATTTATTGTGATAGATGCGTAGAAATATTTCCTATCAATTGATGCAAACATCTTTCCGATCTATTGAGAAATTTTCGAGTTAAATATTTCATTTCCTCCCGTATGTTCTGTGCATAGGTTTTCATTTTACCCCCTATGTATTCCGGTTAGATGTAGTCCCACGTCAATAGTTTCAACCCTTTCCGAACTTGTCGAAAAATGATTCCTCTGATTCGTCTTCAGTATTTCCCTTTGGTAGTTGAAAGTCTTATTATACAATTCATTGCAGAAGTCGCCAGACCCAAATATTTGAGAGTACCCAGACTTTTACAATTCTGAGGGTCGGTTTTGAATCATTCCTTCCATTTTTTAGGAAAATATTCACAGCGAATAGAAAACAGACAGTATCTGTTTTTTCTATTATTTATCAAATATATCATTATAAACGGTTGTTCTGTACTTCGTTTCAAGCCATACGTTTACGAACAAGACCAGCCGATAGGTACCAATATTGAACAGCAAAGTGCCACTTTATCGACACATCTACGAAGATCATACCTTGCATCATTCAGCACAGTTGTAAAATGAAAAGCAAAAATAACAAATTCGGAAAAGCATGCAAGGAAAAGGTCCTTGCGGATATTGAGGCTGTTGTAAATCATGCTATTTTCATCCATGCGTTATGTGTTTATGGGCTTATGAATCTTTGTGGAGACAGAAACGAATATCGGGTCAAAACAAAAAAAAAATTTGCGCTGCGATATTGAAGGCGTGAGAATTCTCGCCGATACCTCACATACCAGAGTAGTCAAACAGTGATTTTTATGTCGGGTTCTTCTGCTACATTACACTCTATAGTGGTCCTGCATAATCTGATGGGACCGAGGTGAGTTCGCATTCCACACATAGTTCACGTCGATCACAAAAACCTGCACTGCCGTAGACATTGAGTGCTATCGAAAGGTAAGATAGCATTCGCTGTGGCTGAATTTTCTGCTCTCCTTGTGCGTATCTCACAAGTGGATTGTATTGATAACCATATGGGGAGCTGCTCAAGTACACTAAAGTGCGCAGATGTGGTCCATTTTGGTCATGTCAACATTCGCGTACACCACACTTTGCAAGCAAGATGTGTTTCATCTTCTAGTTGACCCATCGAGGGAATACAAATGGAAGGCATACCGTGGGTATGTCCGCGCGGCCTCGCTCTAAAATGTGCCCCTCCTTTCCTGGAAGCCACAATTTCAGCCGAACGCCATAACATGAAACAACTATCGACCAAGACGACGACAACACGTTTGGTCACCATTTGATCGGTTCCATTACCAGAAAATGACAAGCTGGGAAGCGTACAATAATAGTACTCCACTTATCAAAGCATAATTCGAAACACTTTCCCTCGTGGCCAGGGCGCCCGGTGTCTCCCCAGCATACCTTCGTGCAGCGTTAATACACGTCATTTAGCACTTTGTTATGGATTGTAAGGCCCCATCGCGCGGATGGAATGGAATGAAGTGAGCGAACGAACCAATCTCGTCGAATCTATGGGAGACGGCGGCACGTATAGTGAGTTGGTAATGTGTCGCGTACATGCGACCTTTCGAGCCGCTCCCCATCGCCTTGTGAGAATGCTGTTTTGACCCCCGGCCGGTTTTCAGCAGCAGCAGCGGCGGCGGTTAATTTGGGACATGGCGTAGTGTTGCAGTAAATCCTATCCAGCGAACGACAAACGATGACCTGGATTTGCTGGCACCAGCGAAAGGAAATGCAGTAAAAAGTGAAAATAGGCCAATTTGCTTTCAGTCCAGTTCGGGACCTTTTTTTCCGCGATGTTGAAAGCGATACACAGGAAACTCAGGAATATGTCGTCGCAGGGTCGTGCGAACTTTCAATTAATCGCTTCGTCCGAGAAGGGGAAACACATTCGGCCGGTAATCGATTTCCCACTTGTTATGGTTGTTTTTTTTTACACTTTCCTTCTGGTTGTGGGGTAATTTCAATTTGCACCGATAGTGAAGCTCAGCCAGCAGTCACAGTCTGGCCAAGGCATGGATGGATTTACCGATTGGATTAGAGTGGAACGGCGAGTTGCGTAATTCCATCCTATCATGTCGGGGCTTTCGCTGTATTGTTTCATTATATTCCATATTGGGAGAAGCGCATTAAAGCTCTTAAATCGATTGTTATTCGGTGCACGATAAGCTGGGATCGGCACGAGTGAATGAATAAATGTTTGATGCAAAAAATGGATGTTTTTTGCGGGCAGCTGAGTTTTTAGTCTTTTTTTTTATTTTGGGAATTATCTCATCTCGTTTTTTTAATTGTGTTGCATCATTCATTATTTCGCGATACGTTCGATTTGTTTTTTCCTTAGGTCAGAGGTTATTGAAGCATCATTTGAAATAAAATATAAGATAATAACAGTTGTTTGGCCTAGTTTATTTAATGGTCCTGATACAGAGTTTTATTTGTTTGGACTTACACAATATGGCTTCACGTTTTTTAAGTGCGTCCGTGCAGTTTACTTGTCGCTCGATTCAGATAAAATCCGAACACTAGTTCGAGATATTTTTAAATTGGAAAAGTTCAGATGACAGAATGAAGATTTTCTCTGTTTCACTTTCAATAAAAAAAAAATATCAATAGGGCTTTTGCTACACATACCTGCAGAGCATGTGCATTAGGGTGGCAGCGAAAATAGTCATGTCAAATTTCCAAAACCGACCATGTACATTTTGTTTATTGGCCCAAAAAATTATCTGTGCAAAGTTTCCGCTCAATCGGATATGATTTAGGGGTGTCTCAAAGCGCTCAAAGTTTTGTTTTTTTTTGATCCTCGAAAATCTTCCAAGGGGAAGGAAATTTGGAAAATCGATTTTTTTTCGAGTGCTTTGAGGCTCCCCTAAATCATGTGCGATTGAGCTGAAACTTTGCACATATATTTTTTTAATGTCCAAATAAAACAAACAAACCAATAAACAAAATGTAAACCAAACCAAAAAATGGTCGATTTTTTTTAAATTCGATAATTTTTTTTTCCATACCTTCATCGTCATAAACAATAACGGCAATCGTAATAAACAATGAAATAAGTATAATTCGGTCGTCGCACAAGTTGCAAATTCACGTTGCAAATTCCCATTCAAAATCGTCAAAACATCGCTGTTGGATTGTGGTTGTAGCACCGTTACTGGATTGATCTCGATATTCCAATCTGTGATTTTGCTCAAAATCAAATTTGATTGACTGGTTTATTGTTTTTTTACAATATTTCTGTGGAAAAATAGCCATATTTCGAGCAGTCCGCAAGAACAAGAGAAATTTGACTGCCTCCCGTTAATATACGATCGAAATTTCTGACGAAGAAATGGGAGCGAAACTCCTTCGTAGTAACACTCTTCCAAAATCGAGTGAAAACAATAATATGGCTGTATCTGAACTCGCGAACTTGATGAAATCCCAGTTCAACGCAGACCAGCGCAGCACGAAAGATGATATTAAATAATTGGGAGATAAACTCACCACTCAGATGCAGAACCTCAAATCGGATCTGATAGCTGATATCGAGAAACTGAGAGATGAAACCAAACACATCGTCGGTGAGTTGACCGAATCTGTACGAAACAACAAAGTTGAGGCATCACAAGCTGTGGAGAGAACGACCAGAAGAAATGATCTTATCATCAGTGGTGTACCTTACGTCAAAGGGGAAAATCTGCTGCAATATGTGCATGGATGGATGGTGTCGCAAGCTCGGATATACCGACGAAGGTTTTCCTATGCTAGATATCCGCCGCTTCTCCAAAGGTAGCTTGAACGACGGCTCAATATCTGTCATTATGCTGCAATTTGCCTTCAACACTCAAAGAAATGAGTTCTTCTTACGCTATCTTCAGTCTCGCTCACTATCCCTATCGGATATTGGATTCTCGGTCTACAAACGAGTCTATGTCAATGAAAATCTCACCCATGCATCCAGGAGTATTCGAACTAAAGCGCTTAAACTAAAAAAGGATGGAAAACTGCAGGCGGTATATACGGAAGAAGGAGTTGTTTACATTCGGCAGAAGTCAGGCGATCGTGAGATGAGGATATCGTTGGAAAGCGAATTACATCTGCTGTTCAACCCATAATGTACTGCACGTTAGATGGATTCTGTTGAACTCGATGCTGCTGTTGTTGTTGCTTTGTAGGATACCGTTAACATTATTGTTTCTGAGGTTGGATGATGATTTTTTGGCGATTTTTATCTGATTTCTATGTTGTTTTGACGTAGAACTACGTCTTTCATGAAGGGTGCCAAATCAGAAAACAGGTCACGTTTTTGTGAAATAAAGTTAACGTTAATAACTATGTTTGCCGTGAACGGATTTTGGCGATTTACATACTAAACGAATCGGAAAATCCCTAAGATTTGTTTGATATGCTATACATTAGAATCCCTTGGTATGTAAATGGTTAAAATTCATGAAAACTTTAAGCGTTTCCATTTTCCCATACATTTGTTCTGTCCATTTGTGTGCTTTCCCGAACAGAGATATCAATAACGAGCAACTTCTCGACAACCAACGGAGGGGAAATCGTAGGATTCAAAGTCTCCGTGAACAAAGGAAAAGAAGAAGAATGAAGGGGAATACTTGCCTAGAGTATAAACAGTTGATCTCGCTGAGGCAAACTTTCATTCGGCATCGGACTGTTGAGCAATCCAGTTCACTTTGCTTTCGCTGCACTTCGATCTAAGATTGGACCCCACCAGTGGTAATCCAACTTGGATATCGTCGTTTGCATTTTCTGTTCGTTATTCGTTATTCGTATCGTGTGTTTTTCTTCCCGCGTCATAAATTGGACGCTTCGCGTAGTTTGTGATGAGCAAGAAGAGGAGGAAGGCAGGCTCGAGCTCTGCAAAAAACGAACGCATTGTCAGCTGCAATGAAATTTCGAGACAAGCGCCAGCTAATGATGCACGCGATGTTGGTGCAGTGAAAAGCGCTCGCACTGAACCGAGCCTTCGCGAGTGTGACACCGCATCGAACAACAGCGAAGTAGGCGATTTCGGCGCGTCGGTTGAAAATGTAAACGCCGTTACCCAGGTAGTAACCAAAATCAAGCTCCCCCGCTGGTGGTGTGAAGGCGGTCGCTCTTGACAAACTCATCAGCGAATTCGCATCGATGGCTGTTACAGCAGAGTACAAACTGTGTGGAATGATTCAGCCTTTTTCCAAGCAGTTAACATTTTTGTTTTCCGTCATCATAAGGGCTTCTTTGGTGCCTTTGAGAATGCATCAATGCATTAAACTGACATTATGGCGAATCAGGCGTTACGGTTGTGCTTCAAAAAAATATTTGGGGAATACCAAGCAGGTTGAATGTCTTACTGGAATGTTATATGTTATTTAGGTTCGCGTGCCAGTCACAAAACTGTCTTCAACTAGGATTGTATTTGCGCTAATATTGATCATAATGGAGCATTGCTACTGTTTTCGAGGTTGTTGATATTAACAAAAAGAGTTTATTTCGCTTGTTTTGTCACCGAGAAAGTAAATGTCGTTCTGAAATTTTGTATGTCATTAGGTTTCGCTTACCAGTAGCAAAAATTCCTCCACTAAGGGTGACAGCTGCGCTTCTTTCGAGCATGAGAAAGTAATGGAACTTTATTTTGAGGCCAGTAATATTAACACATGCGTTTCTTTTGAGAATAGCGCAAAATGATGAGAAGTGTTTATATTGCTAGTAGTTTCAAGTCATCAATGTATGGCTCTGTATACATGCTATGGTCAACGCTTGTTTGGCGCTTGGTTTACGCTTAGTTTGTACGAACGATGCCTAGAGATGCGATTCCTTTGAGGCAATACTAAATAATATGTAGCATGTTATGAGTTATGAGATGTGGAATAATGGTGCTGGTATAACATGTATATAATCGACTGTAGCCGAGTCTATGTCAATTGCGAAAAAGGCTACCGGAATAGCGATCGAGGTAAATGTTCAATGCATTGACATGAAATAAATTGCGACATACGATCAGCTAGTTTCTTGTTTTGCGAGGGCAAGAATGAATTATCAATCAATTATCGTCAACTGATTCTACAATGAAAGAAATTCATTTCAGAGATTATTTTACTAAGCAGTTGTTTCGAAAATTTCACAGCATTATAGAATAATATCCGAAGGTATAAACAAGCGACTTATATAAAATAACAGCGTAGTTCTACGTCAACAATGCGGTCGTATCTTGGACACAACCTCCTATAACTTTTTTTGCATCTTGTGTTTGAGATTTATAGAATAATTATGGAAACAGACATTGTATCAGTTACTGCCAATGAATTGCTCAAAACATATCTCTTCCTTGTGTTCTACATTCATAACTGCGATCATGGATGGCATCATAAGGAATGATACCTCCACGACCCTGTGTATTCCGGGGACAGTAATGAGATCTGCGTTAGTTGCGGGGAAGTTGTCTGTGTGCTCCATTAACTGTCAAAGCGTGTGTGCTCGTCGTTTGGCAAAACTCGATGAATTGAAGCAAATTGTGCACACTTCAAATGTTGATGTGGAATGTATCCGTGAGTCTTGGTTGAATGAGTCTGTAGATGATGATGTGATAAATATGAATGGCTACAGTGCAGTTTGCAACGATAGAGTTGGTCGGCTTGGTGGAGGCGTATTAGTTTACATAAAGACTGGAATTAATTTCCAAGTACTAAAAAAATCAATGTCCGATATCTATACGATTGGAACTGAATATTTGCTAATGGAATTAGAACTCGATAACAACAAAACTTAACTGGGAGCATTCTCTAACCCTCCTGAAACTGACTGCATTAGCGAAATAAGCTCACTCCTTTCCTTCCTTTCTTTTCGGCCCTTATTACAATTATCTTTTTTTTCTCGGAGACTTTAATACAAACATGTTAGATCCTCATAGAAGCTTAAGGCTTAAAGACGCTCTTACGACTTATGATATACAAAGTGTAGGAACTGAGCCAACTTTTTTCTACAGAAACCGTTGTTCGCAATTAGATCTTATGTTGAAAAATAGTGCATCTTGCATACTCAAACTGAAGCCCCCGTTTTTTTCCAACCACGATATTGTATTTTGCATCGTTGAATTTCAATACAGTCAATAATGTGAGTGCTGTTAGATTTCGTGACTATAATCACATGGATGTTGATGGGTTAAGAGAAGAGACATTAATTAATTAAATTATTAAGACATTTGTTCCTAATCAAAGAGCGAATCCTTGGTTCAATGGTTCAATTAGCAGAGCCATGATTGACCGTGATTTGGTATTCAAGCAATGGAAAGCTACCTGTTTAGAAGAACATCATGATTTGTTTAAACAGAGTTACTACCATGATTCGTACTACAAAAGCACAATATATCAACCAAAGATTAAGCCTCAGCTGCCAGACTGGAAAAGACTTAGAAATCAAGATATTTTCAAAACATCCATTGATTCTTCAAATTGCTTCGATGCCGATGAGATCAATCAATCATTTGCGAATATTTTTCTACAAACAACGTTAGTAGTTCTTTAGTGGTAGCCCGACCCCTTAGAAGTTCTTTCCAATTCAATCTAATCAGTGAAATTGACGTTATAAATGCGATGTGTGAAGTGAAATTAGATGCAATTGGTCTAGATGAAATGCCTCAAGTTTAGGACCGGATTGTTTATCTTTTCAATTCGATTATTTGATCGAGCAGATTTCCTTTAACATGGAAATGTGCGAAACTTATACCTATTAAGAAAAATGCATCTAAAAACTCGCTTGACTACCTTCGTCCTATTAGTATTATGTGTGCTCTATCCAAGGTATTTGAGCGTATCGTTAAATCTCAAATTTGTCGTTATATTCATTACAACGAACTTCTCACTATGTTCCAGTATGGATATCGTTCAAAACATAGTACCAAAACTACTATGCGGAAAATCCAGTAGTCCTGATTTTACTAGATTTTTCAAAGGCTTTTGACACAATCTCTCACGAAGTGCTTTGTGCTAAGCTTATTAATAACTTTGGGTTTTCCTCAACTTCCGTTCGTTTGATCAAGTCCTATGTGACTGGACGCTGTCAAAAGATTTTCAACAATAGTTGTTTTTCAAATCTATTACCGATTACATCTGGAGTTCCTCAAGGATCGATATTGGGACCTATTTTATTTTCCCTTTATATAAATGATCTTCCTTCCATTCTCAAGTATTGTATTATACATATTTATGCTGATGATGTTCAACTGTACTTCGATTGTTCTGACTGCAAGCTGGAGGATGTTACTCGGAAAATAAATGAAGATCTCAGATACTTGTACAATTGGTCAGAAAAAAGTAACTTCAAATTGAACACTACAAAATCGTATGCTATGCTTGTGAATGGAAACAATTTAAATGTTCGAAAACCTTTACTACATTTGAATAGTACCCCACTAGCATTTGTTGAAACCGCCAACTGCCTAGGGTATAAAATCACATCTAATTTCAAGTGGGATAATTTGAAACTCCACCAATGTGCAATATATGCAAAACTTAGATTTCTTCAAATGAAAGCATCGCTTAGGGGGTCTCCGTAGCCACATTGGTTGCGCGTTCGCTTAGTAAGCGATCGATCGTGAGTTCAAAACTCAGGGCCCTCATTGACCATCTTTGTGTTGTTACAGAATAACTACGTCCACGCAACAATCATCAGCGATGGAGATCGATCCACGGTCGAAATAAGATCGATTCATCCATACAACTGCTCTGCTCTGCAAGACACATCGGGCTGCTGTTCTATAAATAACTCAACAATGATCAATCAACTGTCTCCGCTGTCCGGTCTAACTTGGATAATGGAAGAACAGAACGAAAACTCTTACGCCTATATGGCAACTGTGTAAATGTGTACCATATGCAATGGTATAGAGAAATAGAATACTCTAACGCCGAAAACATGGCAACTGTGTAATGTGCTAATTATAGATATGATAAACATGTGACATGTACACGATTGAAATTCGGCTCTGTTACAGCTAAAGCTAAAAAATGAGCCTAAAATAAACAGAAGGGATAAAAAAAAGCATCGCTTGTGAGTAGGGACACAAAATAAAAATTGTTCAAAAGCTTAATTTTTCCACATCATCAGATCTCGACGCTTCATGCATTTCATTTTCAAATCTTTTGGCATCGAAAAAAAATAATTTCGATTTTCCAAATTTCCTTGGAAGATTTTCGAGGATCAATAAACCAAATGTATATGGTCGGTTTTTGAAATTCGATGATGAAATTTTTCCCATACATCCATTGCCACCCTAATGTGCATACATGTGGACATACATCGTTTGTTTACATTCGTAGCTTCTATGCAGCAAAAGCGGATTTATTATCAATCGACGTTAGAATTAGAACTAACTAACTTTGAGCTTTGACTTTAACTAACAAGAACTTTGCGAAACAGTTAGGCAAGCTATTTACCGAACAAAAGTTTTTGTGTGACGCATATTGCTTAACTTACTAGCACCTATTTCGCGATGTTTATTGAGCGGCTTCCCCACTAGATTTGAATCCAAAAAATAACAGGAAAGGATTATCAGCATGTTCGGACCTAGATTCAAGACACAGAGGCTCGAGCTCACGTTCGAGTGCTTGATGGATTTTCGTCGTTTCCGATCAATTTTCTTATAACCATATTTCACTTCTCCGCAGAGTATTCAGGTACCCGGAAATCATATCTGAGGGTTGGTTGATCTTTCTAGCTGAATATGTTCTTATTTTCAACATAATCATCAGCACTTTTGGCGAAACTAACCAGCGATTAAGGATATCTGCACACAAATATTCATTATAGTTTACTTCTTCACGAGACCAGCATTTCAGGGCAAAAACCACAAAGCCTAAATGGGAGCACAGTTCACCTAATCCGGCTATACAATCGCAATGTGCAATTTGCATTGTCTGCTTCCATTGATATGGATCATAGCCATAACAGAACTTTCTATTTTTCTTCTTGTATATGGCTTTGACGCTAAAAATAAATATTTTTATGTAAAGAGACATATATTCGCATGTTATTAATATAGTGTAGCGCGTAATTTTTATAACTATTTCGCTAAAATAATTATTTAAACAAAGCTCAATCTTGTCGATCCATATAAATCCTATGCAGTGATCTCTTTTGCCTGCAAGTGCCCTATGTTCCGACGAGTTTTCGAAAAAAATGCGAACTTTCGTGGGACGTGGGACTACACTTTCTCACTTATTTTTGATTATTCTTCTTCTTGGTTTGTTTTCGAAAAGTTTAAGTACAAAGCCTCAATTGTACTTAAACTTCTTATTCGTCACACATCATGCTAGCTCATTACTGGCAAATGTGCGACTTAAAATTTGTATCCTCTGCCCATCCAGTCCTCGTTCATACCATGCAAACTAACAGGGCCCGAAATCTTCTAAGATGAACAACGAAAATCGACTATCCTCTCAGTAGCTTCGCTTCGAATAGAACTACTTCGGCATTCAACATGATTTGAATTGACTAGAAAACGACTTGATGAGCGTTGAGAGCAAGGATGACTGATGAACTATTCTAGCAAATGGTTATTCTGATTGACGTGACCAGTGATGGCATTTTTACTAAAATGATACACCCTAAACTGAGGATATAGCCAACACTCACTAAAGAAAAACCATGCGCTTTTTCTTTTCACATAAACCAGTGCCAGTGTGCGCTAGTTGGGAGAAATCTTGGGGCGAGTGAGTCACACTCTCTTACACTCTCTTTACTCTTGGGAGTTCGAGTGTGCGAAAACATGTGTCCAGCAATGAAGTGCGCTGATCCACACTCTTCAGTGCGGATGTGTGTGTTGTGCAATCTCATTCGACATATAATTCACACGCATGTTTCACCTCGGTTCACTTTTTTCAACTAACCACAGCGCTTATTTAATTGGAAGCCACTTCTGTTCTTTTACCTGAGCGCTATGGCGGATGCGCACAGGTAAAATCTCATCAGAGTATACTCTCCAGTAAATTTATCCGCTACAGTGTAGAGGTGCGCACTCTTTCCACACTCTAGCGCGTTGAGTGAAAAAAACTGATCTTCCGTCATCTTGCGCTCGCACATATCAAGAACTATGGTGAGTATAGACCAATGACGAGCATTCTCGGTGAGGATGGTGGGTGAATTTAAGTTTCTCTTCGCTACCCCGAGAATATGAACATCACTGGACATGACTAATGAATAAAAATCTGCCTCTTCATTCAACCTAACTTCAATCCACACCTCTACAAGAATCTCGTTACCCGCGTAGATAATCTTATTTTTACGTCCATATGAAGTGTAACGGAAACTTGGTTTCTGAATCAAAAAAGTAGTTATACCATCAATGGACGGTTTATTGTTTACCCACCGTCAGTCTTCCATGTTTCACAAAAAACACTGCGTCCGGAATAAACATGTCCACGCTGCTGTTCACAGTTTTGTGTTTGAGTACAAACATGATTTTTTCGTACCTATGTTAGAAAATGTGACATGTTTGTATTCGTGGTATGTTTGGACATACGATGTTTAATCCCAATGTTTCACATGATGTTCGAACATGGTGTACAGTTTCTCTTGCATTTTCACCCCAAGCACCGGCAGTGCGTAGAGTAGAAGAAGCGAATCGGACACCACACCACCACCTCTCAACGCGTGGTGTGTTGGTATGTTGGCATGTAAAAAATGCTTTGTTCGCGACGATCGCGACCCGAGCTATAAAACGAGCGGAGAAGAGGAGAAGAAAGGATGATGCAATCGCATGCACACATAGCATATGTAGTGCAGTGTAAGTGTAGCTTTTAGTTTTTTTCCTTCATTCAGTTTGTGATAACATCGAGAAATTAATGGTGTGTTTTAGCCGCTGAAATTTCTCTGCTGGTTCTGCTGTGTGCCGCTGAAGGTTGCATCTAAAACTAATTTTTGGGTACTTATTTTTTTGGTCAGCATTTGTACGACGTCGCCCGCTATGCAGTCGGCTTCCCAGACTTTAATTGCCAACATGCACGCAAAAAAAATAGAAAGCTTCTTTCTATTCAGAGAATGTTTTATTTTGAACGAAACCAAGGATTATTTAATCAGACTTGCAAAATGTGCATGAACGATATCTCTTTGAATCTATAAACTTTTTCTTAGTCGCGGCAATACATACACACACTCTTTACAGATACACGGGCCGAAGGTTGTGCAGTCCACTGATGATTCAACAAGAGCCAAAGGTTGTACCGCTCATGACAACTCTACACGAGCTGATGATTGCGCCGGCTAGTGATCATTCTATCCTGGATTTCTCGAGTCGAAAAAGACGCACCACGCTAGATATGGGGTGCAGACTAGGGGGTCGTTGCTGATTAACGGTCAGCTGTATCCCAATAGGAAGTATCCCATGTCGGGCACACGTACAGAGCACTGAAGACTGCAACATCCCAATTATGAGAACACTTGTAATACTAACCTCGAGCCAACCGCGAGTAATCGGTTACATATTACTAACATAGATGTAAGCAAACATTGTCAAAATATTGAACTCCCGGCCCCGTTAGGATGACGCCATATGAGCCTTAATAAAAATATATATATTTAGGTGCATGAACTTATAGCCTCTTAGTTCGTGCAATTTTTGAAATGCGAACTAAATTTCAAGTTCGTTTCTGTGAAAAAGTATTCTACGAAGAAATGTTTTGGGATGAATAATTTCTTTCCGCGTATGAAAAGAAACGAAACGAAAGCAATGAATACTGCGACATCGGGTGATATGTTTGTACATGATGTCCTTGAATTATAAACATCGTGTTTGTTTTCACATGTCTATGCTTGTGTATCATTGTTCGTGTTGGGGATAGACACTCAACACTAGCGAGAATCATGTTCGAATTCAAACAAAAACATGGAATTTTCACATCGCGTGGACATGTGTAAGTGTTTTTCGGAAGACTGCCCACCGTGAACTCAAACCAACGAACTTAGACATTTATCAGGTATGGTATAAAAGTCCGCGTGTTAGTATTAGTGAATACCGTCACTTCAATATGCAATGAAGTCCATTTGAAGTGGAACAATGAAATGAGATAGTCGAGTCGTAAAGTGAGCTAGCAACCAAACGCCCGAATGACTGTTGAGTCATGTTGACTGATAAACTGCTGGGAGAAGCGAAAACTAGCGTTGCCAATGTTCCAGTTTAATCTAGATTCTTCCAGTTTTTTTTCTCGATCCAGTTTAACAGTTAAATCCTAGAATCCTCCAGTTTAATGAAATATTATCCAGTTTTATCCAATTTTTTATATGGGTGCTTCAATTTTAACCATTTTACGTAAAGTAAATTCCCAATGTATAAATATTGTTCTTCCCTTTCCCTTCCTTAACCTGTGAAAACTGTAGAAAGCACTTTTCTGAATATAACTTCACCAAAACGAATAATAGAAACAGGCTGGGGAACATTGGAATGAAAGGTTCACTGGCTACGAAAAACAACGTTTCAGTTCACGGTGAGCAATCCGGAGATATAAAAATAAACGAGAATATAAAATTCAAATATTGAAACGACTGGCACAATGTACGAATAGGTTGAAAGTAGTGCCATAAGAAACGAAGAAAAATATTCTTCAAGAAATGTCTTAATTCTGATGAGTGGCCGTAAAACAAAGAACGCATGTATTCTGGTTGTTGATTCAACGTAATTCGACTTTGCACCTGCACAATCCTGGTCTCCTAGGTTGGTTGTAGTCATTTGGAAAGCGGAGCGTTGTAATTGAACATTCACGACACTTCTTCTTTTTCGACGATTGGTGTTCAAAACGGTGCTTGGTGTTTCAAAAATCGAGCTTAAAATGATGAGTTACACGTATGAGCAGAATGTTTGCTTCATATATAAGAAGATGTGCGTTCCACTTCCACTTTATTCCAGAAGATACGAAAAACATGTAAATTTCGTAATTTTTTACATTAAATATTTTATCAAAGAATTGATGTTAATCAGTAATACGGCACACAGGAAACCGCTAAACTTTTGTGTTATTTGACAGCCAACCCAAATTAGCAACGTGCTACACTGCATTTGAATTTATCTAAATATCAGATGTTCTAAGTCCTCCAAAACATTCTGAAGTTCAGACAAATTGATCTACCATTCCAACCACGACTGGTGCAATGTTCATACCATGAAATCTTACTCAATAATATTCATAGAGCCCGCGTGCTATGCTGGCTTTGACTTTTTTAAACATCAGTTTTCATAGGTCCATCAAATCATTTTAAGATTCAGAAGATCACAAAGTCAATGTGTTGAAGTTCGCGTTAGAAGAAAAGGAGAGATGAGAACGAATATAGCCAAAGCTTGTTAGTATGTACTGAACGATGGTTAAATTTCGACTGACTGACTGACTGATTAAACATGCTCTGCCCTATTTATGCGTCTATTCCCATAGTCCTTTGAATAGCGCAATTGTTGTTTGGGTTGCGTCTGAAATGTTCCCTATAGCGGATCCGTTTCCATTCGTTCCCTTAAGGAAACGGACCCGCTATACAATGAGTAATTGGTTTTTTATCCCATCAGTTTATTCATAAGGCTCATTTAGCAAATCAGCAGAGTAACAGAGCCAAATTCATTCGTGTACATTTTTATCTTAAGATAACTTTCTGTTGTTACCATTTTTAGGCGTAAGAGTGTTCCTATCCATCGATAAACTTTTGTTTTATCTATTACACAATAGCCGTTCAGGCGTAAGAGTATTTCTGTTCTATCGATACACAACAGGTGTCGCCTTTTTCGGCGTAAGAATATTCCTATTGTTCGAATGTTCACAGTTGGACTGTTCACAGCGAGACTGTGGATATGAGGCTTCCATTGTAGTGTTATTAATAGTGCCAATTACCGATGCAGCAGATCGAAAATGTGAGCGGTAAGGGACTGGGATTACCGTCACATGATGATTGTTGCGTGGACATAGCAGTTACAATAACACACAAAGATGGTCAGTTGAGGGGCCCTGAGTTATGAGCTCATGATCGTTCGCTTAGTAGCGGACACGCAACCAATTAGGCTACGAAGGACCTTTTGTGTATGTCCTATGACAATTCTCTTGTTACTGTTTGTGTGTTGTGATTGTTGTTTTGTACTGCCTTCCACCGCTAGTGGTTACGGTACAAGTAAATAATATTTGTTTCAGGTATTTGTTCCTGGTTAAAAAGGTGAGTAACAACAAATATTCTGATATATAGCTGGGCTAACTGTTCTCATTTTGCAGGTGTTCAGGCATTTGAAAGTGTTTATAATATATTTTTCGAAATTTAGTTTGAGTGTTGTGAAATTAACGATAATGTCAATAAAGTGTGAAATTCAATAAAATGTGTTTTCTTCTCTATGATGTTCCGACTTAGTGCTCCCGTGGCCGAGTGGTTAGCGTCATAACTAACATGCCGGGTGTTCGGGTTCGATTCCCGTTCTGGTCGGGGGAATTTTTCGTCAAAGAAATTTCCTCCGACTTGCACTGTGATCACGCGTATTCTAGAGCTTGCCACTCAGAATGCATTCAAGGCGTGTTATTTGGCATAGAAATCTCAACTAAGTACAAATAAAAATGACGCAAGTAATACTACGTTGAGACGGCGAAGTTCCTCTAGGAACGTTAGTGCCATTGAAGAAAAAGAAGATGTTCCGTCTGGGCCGTTTATGTTTATTTCGCCATTTTATGAATAACATATATATACTAAGATGGCAGCGAAAATGATCATGTCAAATCATGTCATGTACATTTTGTTAATTGGCCCAAAAAATTATCTGTGTCAAGTTTCAGCTCAATCCAATATGACTTAGGGGTGCGTCAGAGCGCTCAAAGTTTTGATTTTTTGAACTTCGAAAATCTTCCAAAGGGGGGTACATGAAATTTGGAAAATCTTTTTTTTTTTCGATGGCAAATGACTTTAAAATTCATAAAACGTCGAAATCTGGTGGCATCTCGAAAAAAAAATGTTCGGCCGAAAATCGATCTTTCGGGAATCGGGAATTTTCATCGAATTTAAAAAAAAACGGACCATGTAAATTTTCTCTATTGCAAAAAAAAGACCTGTGCAAAATTTCAGCTTAATCGGACATGATTTAAGGGTGCCTCAAAGCGCTAAAAGTTTTGAAAACGTCGGAAACGAAGTTATCTCGAAAAAATTTTTTGGCCGAAAATCGATCTTTTGTCATTTGGTTATTTGATAAATTTGGTGTTTAAGTCGTTTGGCATCGAAAAAATCGATTTTCCAAATTTCGATCCTTAGATCAGCCTTTTTTCGATAGAAAAAACGTTGATCACTGAAACTATGGAAATATTAAAAAAATGGTTTGTTGTCGGATACTTCACGATAAGTGACAGCTTTCTAGTCAAATCTCTGACTGTTTTCTTTTTATACAATAAACATTTTTGGGGAGCGGACACCGACACTGATATTGTGCAAATGCTCTTCATGCGGGCTGAATGGAAAGCGTATCGCAAACAATTCGAGACTCAAAGTTTTAATCGAAAAGATATTAACGTTCAAAATCTTTCACTTTTTTTATCCGAAACATTGAAACAGGCCCCTATATTGAAAGGTTAGAGGTAGTCCCACGCCAAAGGAAAAAGTCATGAAAATTAGAAAATGTCCTCTCTAATCTAACGATATCAGTGTCAGGACAAGAATAGCTGTGAAGTTGCCCATATACACTTTATCAAATATATATCGGAAGTTTATAATGGTAAATCTTTCCGCTGAACACTGTTCATTTTTTAAGTGGGTACTAATGTCAGTGGTCTTAATGTATATTAGGTGCGATCTGTTATCTAGTTTGCTTACAGCGTCTTTTAGAACAAGTTATCCTTTTTATGCTCGCTGATTTTTGATGTGGATAATTGTATTGGTCAAAGATATTGTGTGAAAACAAAATTTCTAAAGCTGAAACACAAAAAAATTGAATGATGATTCGACGCGGTCAGGGCAACGTCATTGTACGATGCCGTGAGCTATGTCAACAATTAATGGTCGACATGTCCGCGAAGGGAAAATGTGGAGGACTGCGATTCCTACGTCACAAATAACAGAACAGGTCAGAGAAAAAAACACATTCACTTGCGAGATGCTATCATGAGCGACACCGACACAGCCTTTGCTTATGCTAGGCCAAAGTGCAATGCGACACGTGTCTTCGAACAAAAAAATTAAGTCTTCTATGAGCTTCATTAGAACGTCACATGTATTCGGTCCCAAACGTTGCTGGATGTATTCGGTTCATTAGTCGACAAAGTAAAAAAATCGATCGTATAATTTCCTCATAAATACTAGATCCGTCTTCTGATCACTGTTTTTTGACGCTGTAAACCACTCACCCTTATTCTGAAAACCGATCGAGTCAGAATTACCCGAACGGATGGTAATTTTCTTTTTGGTTGGGTTGGTGAAACTGTTCGTAATTAATTCAAAAAGCACGCTACTTAGAACGGTTCTGTTTTGAAAATGACAAAAATAAGTAAGGAAAGAAGTAGTGGAACATTTCAATTAGTAGAATTGGGTATCATTAAAAAAGTTAGAGGTCTTTGTCAACTTCCTCCCCAGGATGCATGATAATGTTGATTGTTAACTTGTTTCTATCAACCAAATTGAAGCTCTCTCAAATCGCAAATCTGACATTTCGGAAGAATCTACGTTAATATTTCAACATCAAATAAAAACGTATTATCGAAGACCCTCGTGTATTTCATTTTTGGCAATCAAAACGAAAGAAATTTTGACAGTACCATTTTTTCAATTCTTAATAATTAATGTATGAATACACGTACAAACCTGGTTACCGAGATATCGTTGGAGTCCCTAAATAATATCACACTGTGTAGCTTTACCTGCAAAAATCATTCTCAACTGTAGGTATCATTTTATTCATTTTTTCCATAGATAATAATATTTTTCACCAATAAATAAAAAAAAAATACGTGAAAGGGATAATTCCATTCAAAAGTCTATCTTTTTCTTCAAACAATCTATCGCGCTTTCAAACTACGCTACTCTAACTACTTGTTTGAATTATCAGCATTCCTCACGAAAGCCCTGAAGAATTACAAAGTACGTTACATATCGGCTTATCCAACATAATTCGCAGAACTTAAGTCGGTCGACACGTTTAATATTTAAAAAAAAAGCTCTGAACTAAGCATGATAACAAGGGTAGCATTTTTGCATCGACGGATCATTATGCAAATATGTGCAATCAGACCTACTTTGCAGACACATAAATCCCATTTGAAATTCGCCGTCTGCCAGTGAATTCCCGGTTACGTACCCGCGCATATAATGGAGAAAGCAGATCGGGTTACACGATAAGCCGTTTTCTTCCCAAGAAAAAAGAAGCATATGCCGCTTGGTGCGCGCTTCTTCTCATCGCTATCAAAATACCTTACTACAAGAGAATCGTTGGTACGATTTGAGGTGAGCATTTGTCTTGGCGCATTACTATTACATAAAGGAGCCCTCGTTCGGAGCCGAGATAAATCTTGTGTGCCCATAACAAGGCGGCGATGTGTTCCACTCAACAACACAGGTAAAACAATCACTTGGGTTTCGTTGATAGCTTGCTAGCCCAGATTTTTTACCTGGTAATTAGCTGGGAATTGTGACATGCGGCCTTTTTCATCCGACGGAAAGGAACAACTCTGAGAACTCGCGAATGTGTGATGAATGCAGAGGAAGAATTTACTTTCATTTCCCCGGCGTCAGCGGCAATTCAACTACGACCGCTTAAAGTCTGTCAAAAAATTGTAATTCCATATAAAAATGTCTCCTTTCAACTGTCCCCATGATGATGATGTACGATCGTGGATGGAGCTGATTGCGACATCACCTTTGGCTGAGCAGTCAATTTTCCGCCTGGGGCAAAATTTATTGACACCTTCTACCCGACCGGTTGTTGTTTCTTTTCCTTGTTTACCTCCAATCCTATTTGAATGTGGCTAGCAAGCCGTTTTGCATACCCAGCCATAGCAGATTAAACCGATACTACTCTCCTCGTACCGTGGTGTCACCGCAATGGAGCTTGCGAAAAATTGACCTATCAGCGCCAATTGACACATGATCGTTTCTCTTCGGTGGCGTCTATCTTGTTTATATTGTTTTTCCTTCGTACGGTCGGTCGCAATGATGCAATGGATGAATTTTATAAAATAAGCCTTGGAAAATCAGTAAAATCGTCTTGCGAGGAAAACGATCGTTTGGGTAGAGAATGATGACATTTGCCTTCGAATTATCATGTTTTGTTAATAAACTTTTTGAACGTTATAGTTTTTCACACGCCAATAAATCAGAATTAAAAATATATAACGAGCACCAGTCGTAGTTGAAAATTGATAATGTTGTGGAAGAACCACATCGAAAAACCGATGGTATAAAATAACTATTTAGTTCCAAATCGCTTGAAAAATAAGGGCTCAATGACAACCGCACCATTAAGTATAAATGTGTGGGCTTAATTTTCCGGTCCTGTTTCTATGAGCAACCTTCTCTTTAGTGAGCGAATCAAAACAAACATTGAATTGCTAATGATGTACACATTGGATACCAACTGAGCGTTGTTTTAAAAATGCGCTCGTTTCTTGTCATGGGGGTGATTTTGGTTTGTTTTCTGTATCTACCAGTCATTTTTCCGGAATAGCATTAATGGATCATGCCATATGTTATGATCTAGCCTAAATTCAAATACTTTGAAAAGAATTCATGTTATAGATGATGAATTATTTTTTTAATGGCTTCACAAATTAAGGTATTTGAACACTTGATCAATTTGCCTCGTCGCACGCCAATATTGACATCGGAAGACTTCTTACGCTGATGAGCTGAGAAGTTGATATTTTTAGCCTGGATATTTAAACAAATATCTCCAATACAGATTACAGATTACAAATTACAGATTATATATTTAGATTACAGATAACAGATTTCCGATTTCCGATTTTAGATTTCCAATAATTTTTTTTTATTATTTTTTCTTTTTCTAGTTTTCTGATTCTCTCAACTTCTGATTTTTAAATTTTCTAATTTTCTAATTTTCTAATTTTCTAATTTTCTAATTTTCTAATCTTCTAATTTTCTAATTTTCTAGTTTTCTAATTTTCTAATTTTCCAATTTTCTAATTTTCTAATTTTCTAATTTTCTAATTTTCTAATTTTCTAATTATCTAATTTTCTAATTTTCTAATTCTCTAACTTTCTAATTTTCTAATTTTCTAATTTTCTAATTTTCTAATTTTCAAATTTTCAAATTTTCAAATTTTCAAATTTTCTAATTTTCTAATTTTCTAATTTTCTAATTTTCTAATTTTCTAATTTTCTAATTTTCTAATTTTCTAATTTTCTAATTTTCTGATTTTCTAATTTTCTAATTTTCTAATTTTCTAATTTTCTAATTTTCAAATTTTCAAATTTTCAAATTTTCAAATTTTCAAATTTTCAAATTTTCAAATTTTCAAATTTTCAAATTTTCAAATTTTCAAATTTTCAAATTTTCAAATTTTCAAATTTTCAAATTTTCAAATTTTCAAATTTTCAAATTTTCAAATTTTCAAATTTTCAAATTTTCAAATTTTCAAATTTTCAAATTTTCTAATTTTCTAATTCCAAAAAATATTTTGTTGATTTTTTTGATTAAATGATTTTTTGTCTTTTTTTTAATTTTTTGATTTTGTTTAATTTTTTTGATCTCTTTATTTCTTGATTTTTCGATTCTTCAATGCTGCGATTCTTTGGTTTTTTGATTCTCAGGTCCTGCGATTCTTCAATTTCTCGATTTTTTTAATTTTCTTTGATTTTTTTATTTTTCACACTCATCGTTTCTTTAATATAGTTTTTTATTTAATTATCGGTTTTTGACTGTTTTACTCTTCAGATTTTTTAATTTTTTTTTCAAAAATTTGTAAACTCTTAGAATTAAGAAGGAATAAGAAGAATTAAAAAACTAAAAATCGAATATTGAAGAATCCGAGAATTAAAGAATCAAGAACTCAAAAATTTTCGAAATTTTCGAAGAATCAAAATTTAGAATTTTCAGAATCAAAAAGTTAAAAAAGAGCAAAAATAAAATCGAAAAATGGAAAAAAACACAAAATAAAGCAATCAAACATAAAAAATCGAATAATAAAAAAAAATTAAAAAGGAAACATCGAAAACACGAAACATGAAAAAACAGAAAAACTTGAAATTCAAAGGATCAAATAATCGAATACTCGAAGAATCAAAGAATTGAAGAATCGAAACATTGAAACATCGAAACATCTGAACAGCAAAACATTAAAACATCGTTGAATTGAAAAAAAGTCAAAAAATCGAAAAATTTAAAAATTCAGGAACCGAACAATCAGAGAATCTTGTCAAAAAAAAATCTAGCCGAAACGAATAAACAAATGGAAAAATTTCTAATATTATATTTTTTTCTTCAGATTTTTCGATTCTTGATGAAAATGTTAAATTTTTAACTTTAAACTTTCGGATCCATTCGAGTTTCATTTGAAATTCTTTAAAAAAAAACGAAAAAAAACATCGTGTAGACCCAAAAAAAAAAATTAAAACGAAAAATTAAAACAATTAAAACAAATAACCTAAAGATTGAAAAGTCCAAAAATTTCAATATTGCCAAAAAAGTAATAGAAAAACCCAAAATAAAAAAAAATGAATTAAACTGAAAACATAAAATTGAAAAATTTGAAAATCTTGATATTCCGATTTTCTAATTTTTCAAAAAAAATTTAAAAAAAACACTGAAATTAAAAAAGTCGAAAAATTAAAGAATCGAAGAATCAAAAAATCGAATTCGGATCGAAGATTTGAAGAATCAAAAAATCAAAGGATCGCAGAAACGAAGAATCGAAAAATTAGGAGTTTAAAACGGATAAAAAACGAAAAAAAACAATAGAAAAACCGGAAGTTATAAAAGAATACACAAATTTAAAAAATAAATAATAAAAAATAGGAAAATCCAAAACTTAAAAATAATTAAAATCAAGAACACAGAAAATCGGAAAAACCGAATGGTCGAAAATAGAAAATTCAAACAATCATCAAGACAAAAAGTCGAAAATAATTTTCGATTTTTCGACCATTCGGTTTAAGATTTTTTTGCGAATTTCTCGACTTTTTTTAATTTTCCGAAAAATCAAAAACCCGAAAATGAAGTGAAAAACCAACCAAAAGTGTTGAAAGTCACTACAGGGAAACTTCGATATAACGTACCCTCGTTATAACGTACATTTTACCTCTATATAACGTACAAATTTCCAAAGTGTAAAGGAAAAAAAAATCAATATTTTTTTTCTGATAGAACAATTAATTATCTGTATTTTGATGCTAAAACAAGTTTTGTACCTTCAATCAATCCCGAAATACAGCTGGTTTTGTGATTCCGGATTTTAAATGAATCAAGCTTTAATCAACAGTACGAAGGGAAACATCATAAGAAAGGCTGGCTTCGTCTTCTGATTGAAGTTATTCATTAACTTTACTAAAACAGCAACACAATAATGTATTATAGACTACGTTTGTGAGTACTTTATTATGCTTCGATATAACGTACAATTCGATACAACGTACATTTTTGAAAGTGAAATGTACGTTATATCGAAGTTTACCTGTATAATACAGAAAAAAACCGAAAGTCAAAGGAAAAAGTGTTGAAACCAAAAATCTAAAAATAATAAAAATTGAAAAATCGGAATCGGAGTTGAAATTGATAAATTGAAGAATCTAAGACTTAAAGAACCATAGAATTGAAGAATAGAAGAATTTAAAAATCGAAACATCAAAGCATCGAAGCATCGTAGCATCGAAAACCGCAAAATCATAAATTAGTACAATCGAAGAATCAAGAATCAAAAATCAAAGAGTCGAAGAATGATGAATCAAAAATAGAATAGTAGCAATCAAAGAATGAAGAAATCGAAGAATATGAGGATCACAAAATTAAAGAGCCAAAGAATTAAAAAAGTTGAAGAATCGAAGAATCAAGAAATCAAAAACCGAAAAAGAAGTAAAAAATCGGAAGAAATGAAATGAATACAGAATAAAAAATAAAAAAAAAACTTAAGGAAAATCGAAGAAAATCGAAGAATAAAAAATAAAAGGTGTTGAAAAAAATAAAGAATCAAAAATCCAAAACAGCCGAAAAATACTAAAATCCAAAATTGTAAAAAACAAAAAAGGTAAAAATCGTAAAATTAAGTCGAAAAATAATTTTTGATTTTCCAATTTTCAAATTTCTCAATTTTTAAATTTCCTTATTTTTGATCTTACAGTTTTTTGATGATTCGATTTTTGAATTTCTTTATTTTTGGGTTTTTTAAAAAAAATCCATTTTTTGTTTCCCGATTTTCTATTTTTGAATCGACTTGAGTTTCATTCAAATTTATATTAGAATTCCATTCAAAACCAAATTATATTATCAATTCTAATATTAAGGAAAAAAATAAGAAATAAAAGTTATAATCCGCTCGCTATGTAGACTCATTATTCGCCAACTTCAGGCCTTGGCATTCCAAACAGGATTTAATTGCATTAGTTCTGCGAGTGCAACGAAAAAAAATCTGCACCAATCTCCGTGCAACAATAAAAAGTTCACTTTCAAAACGTTTGTGTGTGGGGGTAAACTCCTCTCGCGCAGGCGGGGCAAGAGTTTGGCCTGTTTTGTTTCGTTTATTATTTGTTTAATTCCTCTTTTTACGACTTGCGACTTGAATTTCCACCCATCCAGCAATGCCAGCGGGCCAGCAGCTAATTGTGCAGGTGGGCAGAATTTGTCCGTGGCGTGCCATCGTCAAACATGAAAGTGCAAGCTTAATTAGACGATAGGAGAGGATGACCTTAGGTTTGATGGGTCGTTAAATTGCTCGTGGCAGACGTACTTAAACTACGCGATGTGACTCGGCTGGTTATCTGCTGGGCACCGTCAGTATCGACCAAACGGATTTGTTTCTGAACAAGGATAGGATGGGTTCGGATGGTACACAAGGTCGAGTAACATACGGGAGGAGCTGTAAAGCGAATTGTGCACGAATAATTACCGCTGATTTTCGATAAACGATTTTTTGCTCGTATTCATGCCAACCACTTAAAAGTTCATCAATCATTTCGAGGGGGTAAAGCTTGACAGGCGATCATTAATAACATCGATACAATATTACTGCTTGAGTTTTTGCTCCTGATGTGCAACGAAAAGTGGCTACGGTCCTTCTGAAGCTTCCGAAGGATCATAACCGGGCGCTGAAGATGTTATTAATTAGCGCTGCATTCATCAAAACGCCGTTTCATTGTTATTACTTTGAAAGAAGAAAAATAAAAAATAAGAAGCATACGAGAAACAGAAAAAAATGAATAAATCATAAAAAGCGGGGTGTCGAGAGCGAGATATTCGGCTTGAGCTTTAAAAGCTAATAAAGCACCCGAATGAAGGTGTACAACAACATCATTATCGTAAAATAGTTTCCCGTTTTATACTTTTCGGCGAAAACGCGGACTCTCGTACGATAGGTTTTTTTTACACCAGGTGTCTGCCCTGGCGACTGCCGTTATGTGGAGAATAAATAATTTTACTAGCACAAACTACAAAACCAAATTTAATGTATTTAATTTATGAAGTATCCTGGGGAAAACGAATATATCACAGGCAAACTAGGCTAGACAGTTTAAGGACTGTCTAGTCCTTAAACTTTTGCCTGCAATATATTCGTTTCGCCAGTAAAATAATGAATGGATATCCGTCAGGGTCTTTGCAAAGGTGTAGATCGAATAAACCAAACGGGTCTTTGACAAACCACTCGTTTGCGCTAGTCGCGTTCCGTTGGTCCGTAATTTTATTGCACATGTTTTGAGCCAACAAAAACGGCGCAGTCGCTTGGTTAAGAACTGTGTGAGGGTAGCATACCATTGCACCGCTGAAACGATCATTCGATTAGGCGAAAAACATGCTCGGGGAGATCTATCTGCAAAGCCAATTCCACTTCCCAGAGGGCCTCTTTAGCGAGGATTACATAATCGCCACGTAGGCAGCGATTCGAAACACTTGTTTCTGAATTGAGGTCGCCCCAAGTGGGTGTGCGCGCAAGTGGGAAATCATACCCAAGCGGGCGCGGATCTCCGAAGGCTAACAGTACACTAATAAATAATTTGAAGTACTAACCCCATCGGTTTCTTGTACACTACCTTGTACACCTCGGCGAACAAGATTTTGGCCGGAGTATGCGCAGCTGTTGGTTAGCACCCAATCTACTTTGTTCATTGACGATATTAAAAAAAATACCTCTGGATGCGATCACTATCCGTAGACAAATGGGCGTAGTAAAAGTGGCAAGCAAAACCCGAAAGCCACTATTTTGTAGTGCTTTGCCTACGCGGGACTTTGGAAGTGTACAACTGCAATTGATTGTTGATAGCACCAATCTTAGTCTGGTTTGCGGTGTGCCTACGAAAGCCCCTTTCACAGTTTATTCATCATGCCGAAAAGCCTCGACATCTGGGATAGTGTTGGAGCACAAGCAAGGCGTGCAGATTTCCTAGAACGGTTTATTCCATCGTTTGATGCCTACACAACGTTAATCGAGGTCAGGCTCATGATTGGGACATAGAGAACTCAACAGTATCGTTGCAAAAAAAAAAGACGACAACATAATTGAATCATGAGGAAAATCTTGATCGCACGATATTAATTGTGTCGCAAAATCGAAAACCACTGGCTCATGAAACTGCAATTGAATTAGTCTCGTTATAATCGAATCACGACCAACAGAATAAGTTAATGATTTCGTTCCCATCCATTCTGATCCACCACAAACCACACACACTCTCTCCCCATCTGTTCCTGTAAATCTCGTCTGGTCGGACCCAGATAACGCTTTTTTCAGTTTTGCAATTTATATTCCCAATTTACATATGCCCCTCAGGAACGCAATTTCGAGCACGTGAGGCTGGTCTAGACCTAGAACCCACACAACCAACCAGCCAGCCGAGCCACATAAACTGCTGCATCAGCCGTCGACGAGAAATGTAGCCTGAAACAGTAAATTAGAAAAGCGAGTAAACCATAAAATGTCGGGGAAGCACCCCATTGTGCTGAGGCCTGGTTGGGACCTGGACGCGATAATGTGCTGCTACATGAACCTAGGGAGAGCTGGTGGTAGAGATAAAGCATTTAGTAGTAGTTCTAGAGCACCACACCGACGAAGAAAAAATGGGTAGAAAACTGTCTTTGCCAGAAACGTAACCGGCCCCCATAGAACAAATACTTGAGAGGGAGAGTTAAAATTGTTTAAAATGAAATTAAACAATAACGTAGGAAAAAAACCATTCTTCACGCAAGACCTGCGATGCATAACAATTGGATATCCGCTATGAAGAGATAAAAAAGCACACGCGGAGGTCTGATGGATATATAGCGAAAGGTAGAGTCGGATCGGATCTAGACGGTGCTGTTTGTAGGGAAGAAGATTCTTCGCTTTGATTCCTACTCTGTTTAATTGTTTCTGGCCATCGGAAGGTGTTTTGCATATGTGGGACAGGATGTGAGTGTCCGACAACAACAATGTGGGTGGTGATGTTAAAGAAGTCAGCAACCACAACAGCGGAGACAGATTCGAATGTGGTGGCTCTTCTTTGATCCATCTGAAAAATATGTTTTCTCGAGGCCTGCAAGGAGGGCCTCCGTGTCGTCGATGACCCCTCATTAAAATTTCTGCCCGGCAAGTGACTTTTCCAAGTTTGGAAACAAAAAAAGTCGCACGGGGCCAAATCTGGAGAATACGGTGAATGGTGGATGCAATTTGGGCGTGGCGACGACGGGGTTTCTATTTTTTCTATTTTTCTAAGATCCGCGGACACGTCCGCTTCCACACACGGTCAGAGCAAATCTACGAGTCCGATTCGGCTGAAATTTTGACAGTAGCCGTTTACGAGAATGTACTACATGATAAGTAATCTCTCTTGCGATACTGACACCTTCGGGCGATGAGGCTAGGTACTTATCGGACCGCCCACGTATATTTCATACAAATGCTATGCCAGTATGGGAGATCAGAACATTTTCTGTTTTTTTTTCTAATTTATTGTCTTTTTGAATTTAATTTTTTTTTTAAATTTAAATATGTATTTTTTATTTTTATTTTTCAAATGAAATAGGAGTCGTGCAGAAAATTTAAAAAATTAGTCTAAGATGGTAAAACTATTTTTGACGAACTTCGAATCGAGTTTTTATGAATTTTCGAAACATGGAATTTTTGTATGTTAACAATCATGGTTAGGCACAAATTATGAATCCTGATGTGATTCAAAACAAAAAAGGTCACTACCAATCTCCTTCTAAATGCAGCCATTCTCGAGGTATTTAAAAAAATATTTTAAATTTATTGTTCTTGTAGTAAATAGGCTCTTTTAATATATATGTTTGTTGTGTTATACAGCCATGTTCATGAAATTTTATGAATTTGCTTGTAAGTTTCAATAACTTTTCCAAATACATCATTATGGTAAAAATCTATGTTTAGGAGTTACGTTGGTCAAGGAGTGAAGGGGGGGTTGGCAGAACGATCGAAAAATAATGAATTTTCGTGATTTTCGGATGGTAGGAATAAAGTGAAGTGTTCGGGTATTTTGGTTATTGTTAAAGGTATATTTAAAGATGTATTTTCCATTTGTTTTTGAGTGTACGAATAATGATTATTACGCTGTTAACAGCTGGATGCGTAGATGCTGTCTGAAAATTGATACCTTGCTAGTGATATCGGTTCTGAAACAAAAACAAATTTCAGTAAATATTAGGGACTTAAGGACAATACCTGACGCGTAACGTAGAGTTTTTTAAAATTCGAAAAATTGCCATTTTTGTTAAACATAAGTAATTTTTCATGGAAAATCGCTGTTTAAGGCTAATGAAAAATCGAAAAAATGAGATATCAAAAAAAGGCTTCGTAATGCTTTAGATATTTCATTTTCAAATCCTGATAAAAATTCAGCCAAATCGGTCGAGTAGATACTGAGATATTGATACGACCAGCTGAAAAAAACGTGGTTTAGAGAACAACGCGTTCAAAGTTTGATCCCATAGTTTTTGTTGTAACTTTTCGACTAGATGTGTACATGAAAATGGTGTTTTCGAATTTTTGTTTGATGCCAAATGTCTTAAAATTGCATGAAATGTCGACATCTACTGTCATCTCGAGAATTTGTTTATGAGTGTTATAATATTTGTATGTATGGAGCAGACCTATTATTCTTTCAGCCTGAAAATATTATTTGATTTTATTTTGTACACTATCCTAAAGTCGAACTAACCGACATTATATTTCTTTATCAGGCAGACATAGTTCGTGAGTCGCTTAAAGGTATAATTTAAATCAATGTATTTCTTGCGGAAAAGCGTACTATCTACTGTGGAAAATTACGTAACAGTAATTCATATTAGATCGCAAATGAAGACATATTACATCATATTATGAAACATATTGATAACAGTGAAATGTTGTGGGTGTAATGACATTGATCATTTAAGCAATTTTGCATACTTGAAAACTTTCAAAAAACCATTAGACTACTTTTTGAAATGGGCCAAAGTTTTTTTATCAATTTATTACAGAAAAATATAACTCAAAAACTTTAAGACCCACAAAATTTTGGTCAAATAATAAAATGCAAGGAAATACAATTTTCATAAAAAATACAAATTTTTGTTTTTAACCACACTGGAAAAAACTCTTGAAAATTGAAATTTATTTTTCTTAAAACATTTTTTTTAAATTCTTAAAAAAATACATCGGTAGATGGGTCATATTTACATCATATTATGAAACCACCTTGGAATTGTACCCAAAAAAAAATTCAAACGATGCCGAGTAGGGATTAAATCGAGGCCGACAGGGTTGTAAGACTGTTTACACAACCACGCTATCCACCTAAGTAGTAAGTAGTAAGTAGTAAGTAGTAAGTAGTAAGTAGTAAGTAGTAAGTAGTAAGTAGTAAGTAGTAAGTAGTAAGTAGTAAGTAGTAAGTAGTAAGTAGTAAGTAGTAAGTAGTAAGTAGTAAGTAGTAAGTAGTAAGTAGTAAGTAGTAAGTAGTAAGTAGTAAGTAGTAAGTAGTAAGTAGTAAGTAGTAAGTAGTAAGTAGTAAGTAGTAAGTAGTAAGTAGTAAGTAGTAAGTAGTAAGTAGTAAGTAGTAAGTAGTAAGTAGTAAGTAGTAAGTAGTAAGTAGTAAGTAGTAAGTAGTACGTGGGGTGCTATATTACAATGGGTTTTGAGTGCTCAGTTCAGGCATTCTACCAGTCAACACTAATTTTCGAAGAATTTTTGAATTCAGTTTTTCATTTTTTTTTTGCTTTTTAATATATGCACGATTTTTACAACAAAATTCTAACTCAAAAACTGTAATACCTACAAAACTCTCGTAATAGGATAAAATGTAGGAAATTGTTTAATATTTATTGAAAAATTTAAAAATATTTTTTATATTACTCTAACGTGTGTAATATTGAAATTCATTTTTCTCAAAAATGTTTTTTTTTAATTCACAAAAAAGGTATATGAATATTGCTTAGAATTCCAACAAGTCAGCTATCTGATGATGGACACTTTTACAGGAAAAAAGTTTTCTTTGAAAAAATTACAACCAATCCTAATCTTGTTTAAAGTCAAAAATGCGATATAGTGTGTCGACATTTTCCTGTGAAAGTAAAAGTATTTTCCTGTAAAAGTACCCATCTACCGATGTATTTTTTTAAGAATTTAAAAAAAATGTTTTAAGAAAAATAAATTTCAATTTTCAAGAGTTTTTTCCAGTGTGGTTAAAAACAAAAATTTGTATTTTTTATGAAAATTGTATTTCCTTGCATTTTATTATTTGACCAAAATTTTGTGGGTCTTAAAGTTTTTGAGTTATATTTTTCTGTAATAAATTGATAAAAAAACTTTGGCCCATTTCAAAAAGTAGTCTAATGGTTTTTTGAAAGTTTTCAAGTATGCAAAATTGCTTAAATGATCAATGTCATTACACCCACAACATTTCACTGTTATCAATATGTTTCATAATATGATGTAATATGTCTTCATTTGCGATCTAATATGAATTACTGTTACGTAATTTTCCACAGTAGATAGTACGCTTTTCCGCAAGAAATACATTGATTTAAATTATACCTTTAAGCGACTCACGAACTATGTCTGCCTGATAAAGAAATATAATGTCGGTTAGTTCGACTTTAGGATAGTGTACAAAATAAAATCAAATAATATTTTAGATATACACGAAGCCTTTGATCGGCATTACACACGATTGTGATTTTAACCAACCTTATATACGGCTTTGAATATGCAAGTTATACGATGTAATGTTTGCCGAGATGGTTCAGAGATAGGTCAAATTCTTAGTCCTCAAAGCAGTGGCATTTCCGGTGAAATGCAGCATAATTGCCGATCGGCACTGAGAGTCTTAAAAATATTATCTTGGAAAAAAAAATAAAGTTCGTTTGGTGAGGGGTGAAACTGACAACAAATACATCACTTTAATGCGCATTTTGCTACCTAATTTAAACTGCACACTGCCGCATTACCCGTATTCAGTAGGATATCTAAAAAAATGTTTGAATTTATACAAAACTGAAATAGCATTTTAAAATGGATGTTTTCAAAAATCGACGTCAAGAAGGGAAAAGTAATTATGTAAAGGCAGCTATCTCGCATACTACACTCACAAAACTCTACCTTCTTCACCACCCATATTTCCAGCCCACGCATTCGTAGGAACGAGCTAATATTCAATAGCGATAATGAAAAAAATGTCACGTTCATTAACCCTCCTGCACTCGCGCGCAAAATCGTAACTCGTACACTCACAGACTGTGCGTGTCTCTGTAATATTACTATTGTGTATTTTTTGGTGTTATTGGTATGTATTTAAAGAAAAAGATATAATTAAATGAAAACACTCCAGAAAATATGTTTTCTCTAACTTCATTCAGTTTTGATAGTCATTTAATTCAGCCACCTCACTGATTCACGGTCTGTTAGACCGTATGCGCGAGTATAGAAGGGTTAAAATATCAAAAGGCCAGTAATTTCTTGCTTTTGCTTTTCGGAACATTCTGTTGAATCGTCATCAGAGCACCATGACACACAGTTTGTAATTGCCAAAGGAAAGCTCCACATTCTTGTGATTTTACTCGTCTCAACACATTATATTGAGCTTTGTGATGCCCACTAGAGCTAATCGAACAAAAAATCTGAGAATTATACTTGTGCAAATACCATCGCACGATGGCCATGACAATTTGCAGCCTTGTACAAAATTCAATAACATTGTTCTTGTGGCGTGATCTCGATCAATTGACAAAAAAACTCGTTCATATGCCATCAAACAAATCATATTGTTATAATTGATTGTTAAACGTTATCGATTATCGAAACATAAATTTTGCAGCACTAGAGAAAAAAAAACAATGGAACAGTATTGGAACCATACGAAACAAGTCAACGCAAATTGGTGCTGTTTATCGAAGCCAAGCATTTGCAATTGCCCATAGAGGCGATTCGATCAGACAACTCATAATGGAGCGAATTAATATTATATTGTTCCAATTTTCCCTTTCAAACCAAATTGGCAATGTCTGCTCTTTTTTTTTTCTTTTCCCAAATCATAATATCGTTTCTTTACTCTCCAAATTTCACTATCTAGAACGTGACAGGGCGACATTTGCATGTCGTGATCAAATTCTGCACTACAACGCGACAACACATTGCTTCATTTTCGCAAAAGGCCACATACACATGTAATGGGTTGTGCAATGACACCCAGCAACCAGCGAGCAAAAAATGCCACAACAAAAAAGGGTGGGAGGAAAGGATTTTAGCAAATGAAAAAGCAGCTATGGGCAGAACCCATTGTATGCAAAATTAAAACATTATTTCGTGAGTGGAATAAGAAACGGGTTGAGGGGGGATAGCGGTGGAACGGGACGACGTCATTTGATGCAGATTATGCTCCGGTGATTGTTGATTGTTTGGAATTCTGAACGAAGCAGCGGCAAATTAATGTTGGATGAAGATAAATCGATCGGGGTATTTTTTTCGATGGGGAACGGATCCAAACGCATTGGAATATATGTAGATTGTATGTGTGCTGGTGGAAATAATTCTGGAATGGAATGTGATTTTATTGCGGACATCGTAAGCGAAACAAATCAAGGAAAAAAAACGATCGAAGAAGAGAAAATTCGAGGGCGTTTATTATTTGGTGCAAACTATTTATGGAACGTGGGTGTGAAACCCAGCAGATATTAAAAACCGGCATTTTCAGCAGCTTTCAAACGTGTTTCGTATTACAGAGATATGGGTCGATATCTTCAAATCAAGCGAAATGCTCGTATGACCAAACGATTCTGCAGTTTCGGAACCCACAAGGCCAGGGCGTGTGTTACACAATCGATGCAATTCTCCACTTGTAGTTCAGGATAGTACAGCGTTTCAGCGTTTCAACTGCAGGAACCGAAAACCGCTCCTCGTTGGCCACCTATGGCGGCTCCATAACTCCACAAGGCAGCAACAAAGTACACCAAGTTTGGTTAACCGCTCGAGAAATGATTTATTCGTCATAACGAACAACAAACATCAGGTGCTTGGTGGCGCGGTTCAACCAAATGGTAAGTAGAAATAGTCCGAATCGTTAAGGTTTATGAAATGGAAAAACATCTCCCTCCCTTCACCCTCTGCTGATTCGCCATTCCCTTCGCCACCATATGACGATGACTTGAGTGCAAATGTACAGAAGTCTGCGGTTTCATGTGGCTACAAAACGCGGCGCAATGGCGAAACAGAATGCAGTTCTGGTTCGTTTGAGAGCAAGACTTTAAAAAAGGTGCAATGTTGATGTACAACAATTTCATGCGATGGGCAGCTCGGTTTTATATATATGTTGAACCAAAAATTAAGTAATTGCCACCGGTGGTTTCGATATGAATTAAAGATCGTTTCTTTTGTTCGACAAATCGGCGCTCATTTTGAGGGAAAATAGTAGGATTACGAATTTGACATAGACCTCAGTTTGTTCTGTACATGTGATAATTTTTTCCCCTCAAAATGCATAAAAGTACAACAGAAGGTGAAAAATGCAGAAACCACAATAGATCAAATTAATAGTCGCAGTGGTTAAATGCTCCTACAGAAGAGGAATGCAGGAATTGCAATTTAGTGTGTTCAGAAGAAGAGTTTTGAATTAAATTTCATCACACTGAAACTCGGATGTTGAGAAAACATCTGTAACCAGAAGAACACTTAATGTGCTGAACGCAAAGAAGCGAGGAAAAATGTCAAAATAACTACGTACTATTGTTCCAATTTAACAATTGTATCTCAAAAGTGTTGTTTTGATGTTGTTTTATTCAATATCATGCAACACAGAATGATGTAACATTCTATCCGAAAGTGAATTCTTATGTTGTATATCCTATTTCGATGCTTATTTCATTCAATTATTCCAAAGCATATACAGGTCGGACTCGATTATCCGGAGTATTGATTTTTTTTCACTCCGGATAATCGAGTCAAAACATTTTTTTTTCTTTATTTGTTTTTTTGCATGTATTTTTCGTTTTTTGAAAATAAAAGAGGAATTTGATTTTTGATTCATCCTCTTAAAGTCAGAAAACATCTTTCTCACAATTTATCCAGATTCTCTCAGGAGGTGATGAACGATCATATTTGATGAAAAAAATCCTCCTACGCATATGTTCGAATTTCAACAATGACAGAGTTACAGAACTACGCTACGGAAGACGAGTCTGATTCGTTCATTTGAAAGATGAGAAAATTTAATACAGGATATAGTAGTGGAATAACTAAATTAGTTAATTTTAATATCATTTTGGAAGTGAACCACTTAAAAGTTAATAATTTTTAAAGTGTTATTATTAATTCTATTCTAAAAATTTATATTAAACTAGATTGTTTCTATCAATTAAAATTAAGTTCTTTAACCGCTCCACAATTTGTTCTTTGACGCACAACTTCTATCTTTCTTAATTTGGCTGCAATATCGATATAAACAATTCCTAGTGAAAATTCAAGCAAAATCTTCAAAAATCACGATTTTCACTCCATTGTACATGTAAAAATCACTTAAACTTCACCTTAACGTTGAAAGGTTACATTTCTTCATGAAATAAGCTATATTAGAAATATAAAAAAAATATTTTTTTCCAAATTGAATATAATCGACTCAAAAATTGTATATAATCGAATCACATATAATCGAGTCTGTATATAATCGAGTCCGTCCTGTACTGTATGCTATTAGTCAAATCATCTCATTTGATACCAATATTGAGGGGATTGCAAAAAAATACATAGTCGACCATTTTGTGGCGGCGACCTTTTCGAATTTATGTTGTGCATAGTGTAGTGTATTCTCCAAATCAAGCCATTCAACCATCTTTTTGCGGCGGCTAAATTGAATTTCTCAAGATCATGGATTACGCAGTTTTAAAATGATAGTAGAATTAAATGTATGTTCCAAATTTCAGATCAATCATTCAACAGGAACGGGGTAATTTTTTTATTATTGTGGGGCAACCCAACAAACATTCAAACATACATAGAAACAGGTCAAGCTGAATGAAACAATTCAAAAAGTAGTTAGTTGTTTGGGTACTGCGGCTATCTTGAAATTGGATTTTTCATTATCTGCTATGTTCTAACTGTGTATTACTAGTCAAGCCTTTTCAAGTCATGCCCTTTCGTTTGATACCCATATTGATGGGATTCTGAGAAAATATGTAATCCGTCATTTTGTAGTGGCCGCCATCTTGGATTTGCATTTTTCATAAATAACTGCATGCTACTAGTCAAGCCATTTCTTTTGATATCCATATTAGCTATTCAATATAGAATTATTATACAAATTATTCAAAATTTCCGAAAATCAAAAATAAAATACTCCGGATAATCGAGTTTTTGGCAGAATTTGGCATAGGACGTTTTTCCGAGGTGGTGAACATTTTTATGGGGTAACTTTTTGAAATTCGAGGTGACCATTTTCATTGGCACCCAAGGCTGCAGCAATCGATATCTCGTATAGTATCGATCAAACAATTTCATGTTCATGCTCGTTGTCAGATGACATTCCACAATAAAAAAAAACGTTTGGTGTTATTTGTTTGGTCTTGAATTTTTACCAATAATTGTTTATATCGATATTGCAGCCAAATTAAGAAAGATAGAAGTTGGGTGTCAAACAAAAAATTGTAGGGCGGTTAGAGAGATTCAGTTTAATAGATAGAAACAATCTATTTTAATATAAATTCTTTCGATGATATCTATCTATCTATATATATAAAAATGGAGTGATGTCTGTCTGTCTGTCTGATTCTTATAGACTCGGAAACTACTGAACCGATCGACATGAAAATTGGTATGTAGGGGTTTTTGGGGTCGGGGAAGGTTTTCGTGATATTTTGAGACCCCTCCCCCCTCTCTAAGGGGGGGCTGCCATACAAATGAAACACAAATTTCTGCATTACTCGGAAATTAACCAAGCAAACGAAACCAAAGCTGGCATGTGAAAGTTTTAGGATGCAATAAATGTTTCTATGATGGTTAGACAGTCCTTCCCCCACTCAAAGGGGGGGCTGCCATACAAATAAAACACAAATTTCTGCATTACTCGAGAATTAATCAAGCAAATGAAACCAAATTTGGCATGTAGAGGTTTTAGGATGCAATAAATGTTTTTATGGTGTTAAGATACTCCTTCCCCCTCTCTTAGAGGGGGCTGCCGTACAAATAAAACACAAATTTCTGCATTACTCGGAAATTAACCAAGCAAACGAAACCAAAGTTGGCATCTAAAAGTTTTAGGGTGCAATAAATGTTTCTATGATGGTTAGACAGTCCTTCCCCCACTCAAAGGGGGGGCTGCCATACAAATGAAACACAAATTTCTGCATTACTCGAGAATTAATCAAGCAAATGAAACTAAATTTGGCATGTGGAGGTTTTAGGATGCAATAAATGTTTCTATGGTGATAAGATACTCCTTCCCCCTCTCTTAGAGGGGGCTGCCATACAAATGAAACACAATTTTTTGCATTACTCGGAAATTAATCAATCAAACGAAACCAAAGTTGGCATGTGAAAGTTTTAGGGTGCAATAAATGTTTCTATAATGGTTAGACAGTCCTTCCCCCACTCAAAGGGGGGGCTGCCATACAAATGAAACACAAATTTCTGCATTACTCGAGAATTAATCAAGCAAATGAAACCAAATTTGGCATGTGGAGGTTTTAGGATACAATAAATGTTTCTATGGTGTTAAGATACTCCTTCCCCCACTCTTAGAGAGGGCTGCCGTACAAATGAAACACAAATTTTTGCATTACTCGAGAATTAATGAAGCAAATTAAACCAAATTAGGCATATGGAAACTTTAGGGTGCAATGAATGTTTCTATGGTGGTTAGATACCCCTTCCCCCTCTCTTAGAGGTGGCTGCCATACAAATAAAACACAAATTTCTACATTACTCGAGAATTAATCAAGTAAATGGGCGGGACGAAGTTTGCCGGGTTAGCTAGTTAATAATAACACATTAAAAATTATTAACTTTCAAGTCTTTCACTTCACATTCACATGTTATTAAAATGAACTAATTTAGATTTCCACTATTATATCCTGTACTAAATTATCTAATCTTTGAAATGAAAGCAACAGAATTGTATTCCGTAGCGTACTTTGTAATGTAGAGCCAGTGTGAGGCAGTGTGAAGTCCGAAACAAAACAAAATTCAATAACTCTGTCATTGTTGAAGAAGAAGGATTTTTTTCATCAAATTTGAACGTCTATCACTGCACTACAATAGATCAAACTAATGGTCGCAGTGGTACAATGCTCCTACAGAAGAACGTCTATAACTTTCTGAGAGAATTTTGATAAATTTATTTTTTTTCACGTGAGAAAGGTATTTTCTGACTTTAAGGGGATGAATCAAAAATCAAATTCCTCTTTCATATTAAAAAAACCAATAAAAAAATGTTTTGACTCGATTATATACAGGATTCGATTATATACAGTGTAAAGAAATCAAAAACTGTATGTAATCGAGTCCGCGCTGTATATAAAAATCTCGTGTCACGATGTTCGTGGTCGAACTCCTCCGAAACGGCTCGACCAATTTTAATAAAATTATACCCAGAAAACTTGGCAGGCATGATCACATAAACTATATATGTGATCGTCCACGAAGCAAGTCCGTGTTTTCAACATTTCGAGAAAAACGCGTTCAAAGTTTTTACTACCACTCCGCGAGATTGAGTTACAAACTATCGGTATTTCGGTATTTCGGTTTGGATGGTCGAACCAACTTCGTAAACCACTCTGAGCATTAAAACAACCTTTAGTAGAAAATAAAATTTTGTAATTTTTTTCATGCGTTTCAAAATAAATATGTTTTTCGGGCTTGTACGAAAACTGTATTTACGGCGTCAATATTCGACTTAGAGACTTCGGAGTTGTTTTGAACGATTTTTCAGGGTTTTCCGGTCCCGAATTGATGAAAAAGTGAATTTGCCAAAAATCACGTACTAGGTCCCTTTTTTCTTGGACGATCGATATATGATACCGCTAGAATACTGATTATTTACTGTATATTTAATACCGATTAAGGAGGCCCTATGCAAAAAAAAGTCTGAATTTTTTTTTTGTATTTTATGCATAAATTTGGCTTGAAAACAATTCATATATGGTTATATGAATTGTTTTCAAGCCAAATTTATGCATAAAATACAAAAAAAAAATATTCCAATTACCAGAAACCAATTTTCTATTTTTGATCGCGATATTAGGTTTTTTTTTCACTAATATTTATAGATTTTTTTATGATTTCAATAGTTAGCTTTCGAAGCAATTCTTGAGCTAAAGAACAAATTTTCAGATCAATAAACATTACTCATACATCCCATCATTTGAAAGTGACTGTCATATCACGTCATTTAGTCGACAAAGAGGTATTAACGCTTGAAAATATAGATTTTCACAGTGGACACTTCATTTTGTCACTTTTTTTTTGGAATACAGACTTTTTTAGAGGCGAATGAACTGCAAAGTTTAAAGCCTCTTAAAAACAAAGAACCAACCAACCAACAAACTTTTTTTTTCTATAAGATAAACTTTTATTTTTCTGAGTGCAACATGAATGATACTTAAGGGGGTATTCTAGTGTAGAGACACGAATTTCGGACGTTTTTTCGAACTCCGTAAAAATAAAACAAAGAATATTTTTACTATCCATTATATCATTATTCGTTATCTATTTTTCAACAATAAAACAAAAATAGGACGGAAAAAAAATATTCATAATTAGAATAGTTACATGCTGGTGAAGTGAGGGTGTTCAAAAAAAAGTTGTGCCATGGCGTACACGATTCCAGTCCTTCTGGTTATCTGAAACAAAAAAATCGAACAGATTCTGAATCAGTAAAGATGTCGCTATGGCATGAACCTCGGACAAGTCAAAAACATGGGTTTTAACAAAATGGCGGCCGTTTGAAAACAAAAATGCTGTTTAAAACGTTTTTTTTTGCGTTTACCGATTTTTTAAAAATAGTAAAATTAAAAAGTTATAATTTTTTATCGGTTCATGCGATAGAGAGATGTATGCAGATTATTTTCATATAAATTTGACATAAATCGGTTCAGTAGAACTTGAGATATCGTGTACGCCAGTTAGAAAAAAACTAGTTCCGAGAGAAACGCGTTTGAAGTTCATTGTGATGGCCGTAACAGGTTAGATACCACATCACTAAGATGGCTCTAACTAGGTAAATAATAGGATTTTCGATAAGTCCTTTCTAGAGTATATTCTTGAATGCCTAAACTACAGAAATATGGTAAAAAAAAAATTCGATTTTTTCAGATTTCTAGACTAGAATACCCCCTTAAAAAGAACATAATAAATAACATTTTTGGAATGATTGCGATGTACTTTAGCCAGAAAAACGAACGAAACGCAAAACATTAGTGAACACATTATTTTGCCAATCATTGTAAGTAGCCGACTGAATCAATTTTATTCAAAAAAATACATAGAAATAGAGAACAGCTTTTTTTGCTATGTAAATCAAGGTCATGTCAGAGTGGTTAATGTAGTTCAATTCATAATATGGAATCAGAGCAAAGTTCTTCAACCCATTCAACCGACACTGAGCGATGAAAATCTGTAAAAACATAAAGAGAATGAGGGACCGAAAACAACGATTACCAACAATCAACTGTTGAGGAAGAGATGATGAACAAGCATAAACGGTGTATGTGTTAGAGTAAACTGATAATAAAGACCGAATATTGTGTACGATTTAAGCATAAATTGTCTGTGGTGTTGTGGAGCTCGCGCACAAATTTTGTGGAAATAGCAGTCATCGATTGTATTGGAATTCAACTTATTTCACATGAGATCCGCCAACGATAACTCCGAACTTACTCACACATATCGATTACCCAATTGGTTCAGACAGCTCACCTGAAATATGGAGAGAAAAAACAAAAATATATTAATTCAATCTCAACTGCACAAAAATACAAATATTCAGAAATGCAACAATCAAAGATACTTAATTTAATCAAGGATACAAATAACGATAACAATAAGTGAATTATTCATTTTCTCGTGATACCGTTGTTTATCAAACTCACATCCAAAGAACCGTCAATCGAAGTAGGAAATTTAATCTTCAGTTAAACCCCCGCTCTGAGACCGACATTAATGGCACATCACCCCTGGCCGCAGGCGATCGCACGCGACTGTTCGCGAGCGTGTGTAATGTCACACCTTCTTTTCGAGCGCTTCGAATCGAAGTCTCGGTCTACATGTTCATATCGAACCTGTTATCTTGCAGGTCTTCCGCTTCACCATCCATTTCCCACATTTCCATTCAGTGCACATGAGGCGCGATAATCACGATAAAACGCCATCAGTGAGATCGGTAGCAGCAAATTGAATCTTCTAACATTAGCATCAGTTTACATGCAGGACATTTCCACGTGTGGTGATTATCAGTTGCCGGTGTGAGGTAAAAGGAGTATAAATTGATTTACGGCTACACTTGTGATCACTTGCGGGAGTCAAGATCGTGCTGTTTGGCATGACTTGAGCGAAAATTAGTCATTAACGGACGACAATGACTTCAGGCACCGAAATGGTGTTACCGTCAGAGAAAAAGTACCACTGCAAGGAAACTAATCAAGTGACGCCCCATTGACAATTTAGTCCGCGGCCAATGAACAAACGCGTGCAAAACGAAATTCGATCCTAATAAGGAGAAAAAAAAAAGCTGGTAAGCCCCAGAGATCGATAGAATCGGTTACACCAAAACGGCCCATATTCATCATTTCGCACGTTTTCACTTCTTTGGATCGTGGGGAGAGCGATGGAATGCGTAACAGTTCACGGCGCAGCCATTGTCTGCACAAAATCTTCAGAAAACACAATCTGGTTTCAAGCTGTTTACATCTCGAGCAGCGGAAAACCGATTCCTATTGATTTACAGCGACGCCAAGCATGAAGTCTAAATCAATTGAATGAGCGATACAAATAAAAAAATAGATGACAACTCTCGGTGGACGGAAGGAAGATAGCTGCATACTTAATCGGTGTAAGTAGCGATTTCTTTCGGCTAGTGTCTGTCACACATGTCAAGAGGCAATCCTAAAGGTAAACAAATTCGTGGAAACTCGATGCCATGTTTGCTCGAGCCGCCACACACGCTACCTTCAAGATAAAGCAGTAACACATATTGTTATTGCTTGAGTCAAGTGACAGTCACGATTACAACGGTTACACACATTCGTGATGTATCCAACGAAAAAACGGGGGACAGCAAAGTGGCGCCCGAAAACAGACTGATTTGTGCATGTGCATCGTCCCCATGTGACGAGCATCAGCTTCGTTGTGACAGTCCCAAACGAATGACTTCTTTGGATCACTATGGTCGGTCCTTCCGTACGCGTATCGGAGGCAAGGGTTTACCACTGACCCGGTCTTCCGAAGCAATGACAATGACGGCTCACATAATCAAAATGACAAAACAGAAGTGACACATAATTATTATCTCCCAGTGGTGACAGCACAGTGCTTGGGATACAATGGAAGCTGATGCATTATATTTCCTTTGACCCGTCAAGTTCGCCAAGTGGTAGTGAAACATGCCGGCGAAAATACTGAGTGCATAAATAAACGATTGTCTATTGAATAAGTTAGACCGAGGAATGCCCTTACTTCCACTCGATTTGATATCTTTTTTGAATTGCGCTACATATTTGAGCGAGAGTCTGGAAAAGTGGGGAAATGAAGCAAAGCAATGTTTATAAACAGAATTATAAACAACACCGCCAAATTTACGCCATGTGAAAATGTTACAGAACTTGGGAATACGTCCCACGCAGATAAAAAGACTAAAGTCCATATCTAAATACAATTGAGTGTAAGGGATTAAATTGAGCAATAAAAACCAGTCCAAAATATTTCGCAATATCTTTTGTGTCACATTCACAGAGAGATAAAATACAACTCGACATAACAGAGACATCATATTTCGCTGGGTTGTATTTTGAGGAGTAATAAAGCAATGTAAAGCTATAACAATTTAATTTCGCAATACATTTTGGTGCGAAAAATGGGCTTTGATTTTTTTCTTTTTAACATAGTAAATCGAAATTTATCGTTCCCTACAAATGATCCAAGAACAACCAAAGGTTGACAAGACTCTATTTAAAGTATCACAACAGTATGTAATATATGGTGCGCAGTATTTCTCATTTGTAATAGATGAATCGAACGAAGTGAAAACTTCAATATGGTTCAAATGTAAAGGTTCAAATGAAAAAGAAAACATTGCAAACAGTCAAAGCATATTGCAACAGTTGCAAAAAATCAATCCGACGAAGGAATCATTGATTTTAAAACCCTTCAACCAATTACCATATCAATGTAACTGTTTATGTCAAAATATTAATTTGGTTATATGAAATTGACCTTGTATTCAACCTCTTTGGTAAAATTAACTACACTCTGTCCAACTTCTATAAGACCAGGTGATAATCTTGCTGCTTCGTGTCATTGTAAACAAACAACCCTTCAATTTATATTCCAGTGTATTGGTGTTGGCGACTGCCATACACTGCATGATTATCATATGTTTGCGTGCAAGCGCTGAGCGTAAACAAATGTAGTAAGCGATCGATCGTGAGTTCAAAACTCATTGACCATCTTTGTGTTGTTACAGAATAACTACGTCCACGCAACTATCATCAGCGATGTAGATCGATCCACGGTTGAAATAAGGTCGATTCATCCATGCAACTGCTCTGCTCTGCAAGACACATAGGGCTGCTGTTCTATTAATAACTCAACAATGATCATGTCAGCTGTTTCCGCTGTCCGGTGGTTTAACTGGATAATGGAAGAACAGAAAGAATACTCTTATGACCAAATGGCTACGCCGAAAAATTGCAACTGTGTAATGTGCTATTCATACACCCAAAATTGATTTTTAGCTCATGTATTGTCATCCCGATTTATGACATTAAATGAGACACAACATAACAGAAAATGTCATAAATCACAAACACTGGTAAGCATTTGTATAATATACATAAGCATATAGCGTTGTCCGCTAACTGGGCGAAGAGCGCAGCCCAGTTAACGAATTCCGCCCGTTAACTGGGTTGACTTTTCAAACATCAAAAAACACCGAGGCAAACGTCAATGAATGTACTCAAAAACTATTAATTGAAAAATATGAAAGCGCTACACTGAGAGAAATAATTAGTAGATATAATGATTTACTACACTACACTGAGAGAAATAATTAGTAGATATAATGATTTGATAAATGCAACCAATCGTGCTTCTTATTATTATTGAGCTACGAGGAGAAATTGGTAAATATATTAGGCTGTCAAAAAAGTCCTGCGGTATTTCCGCGAGGTGTCGTTGTAAGCGCGTAGTTCTAGTTGTATTCATTGTATCGAGTCATACTATAGCTTGTTGGAAAGGTATTTGCGCGTAGGTATTGCGCGCTATAATATAGTCCTTGACAGTGTTTTGTTTGGTTAAGTCGTTCGTGAAATAAAATTTGTGCAGTTTATGGACCCGATACAGTTTCCATTTCCACCGCACAACGATGGTTTCAACGTTTTCGTTCTGGTGTAGAGGTCGTCGAAGATGTGCCACGCTCCGGAAGGGCTGCCGTCGAAAATTGCGACAAAATCGCTGAATTAGCCGAGAAAGACCGGCATAGTAGCAGCCGTAGCATCGGCCAAGAGCTGGGGATAAGTCATCAAACCGTTATTAACCATTTGAAGAAGCTTGGATTCACAAAGAAGCTCGATGTATGGGTGCCACACACGTTGACGCAAAAAACATCTTTGACCGTATCGACGCATGTGAATCGCTGCTGAATCGCAACAAAATCGACCCGTTTCTGAAGCGGATGGTGACTGGCGATGAAAAGTGGGTCACTTACGACAACGTGAAGCGCAAACGGTCGTGGTCGAAGCCCGCTGAAGCGGCTCAGACGGTGGCCAAGCCCTCATTAACGGCCAGGAAGGTTCTACTGTGTGTTTGGTGGGATTGTCAAGGAATAATCTATTATGAGCTGCTTCCCTATGGCCAAACGCTCAATTCGGACCTGTACTGCCAACAACTGGACCGCTTGAAGGTAGCACTCATGAAAAAAGAGGCCATCTTTGATAAACAGAGGCCGCATTGTCTTCCATCAGGGCAACGCCAGGCCACACACTTCTTTGGTGACGCGCCAGAAGCTCCGGGAGCTCGGATGGGAGGTTCTTTTGCATCCGCCGTATAGTCCGGACCTTGCACCAAGTGACTACCACCTGTTTTTGTCCATGGCGAACGAGCTAGGTAGTCAGAAGTTAGCCACAAAAGAGGCCTGTGAAAATTGGCTATCCGAGTTTTTTGCCAATAAGGAAGCGAGCTTCTATAACAGGGGTATTATGAAGTTGGCATCTCGTTGGGAACAAGTCATCGAACAAAACGGCGCATATTTGACTAAAAACAGATGATTGTAACTAATTTTATGAACAAATGAAAATTCAAAAAAAAATACCGCAGGACTTTTTTGACAGCCTAATATATGTCAATCAGAATCACGATTCGTAAGCCAAATATCGGCTTCATTTTTCCGGCGAAAATGCACGTATCATAATTATATCAAAACTTTTACTTCCGTATTGCCTTATAGCAACAATAAAAATTGGTAATGTGAGCTTTTCCAACTACCAACTAGTCTTCAGATATGACACATTCAAGTTTGCTTATGTTATCGAGTAAAATATACTAACCTCTGGTAGGGATTTCCCTTGAATCTGAAATTCATTTCACAAGGAAGGACCCCTGTCTGGAAGGTCGAAAAATGAAGAATTTTCGTGATTTTTTTTTCGAATGTCAGGAATAAAGTGAACTGGGTATTTTGGTGATTGTTTAAGGTATATTTGAAGATGTTTTTGCCGTTTTTAAGTGCACGAAAAATGATTATTAAACTGTTGCCAGCTGGACTCGTAGATGCTGTCTGAGAATCGGTACCCTGCTGGTGGTATCGGTTCTGAAGCAACGGTTCTGAACGAATTCCAATGAATATTTTGAAACTTTAGGACAATACGTTACATTTAGTGTTAGCACTACATAATGATTTTTGAAAAATCGAAAAATTCCCAAAATTGCGGCAATTTTTTGTTAAAAATTAATTATTTTTAATGAAAAATCGTTGCTTAGAAACTCATAAAAATCGAAAAAATGAGATACAAAAAACGGCTATGTAACGCTTTAGAAAGTTAATTTTTACATGTTGAAAAAAATCAGCCAAATCGGTCGAGTAAATCCTGAGATATCAATACCACCAGCTGAAAAAACATTGTTTCGAGAAAAACGCGTTCAAAAATTCGTGCAAACATACTATATCCCTTAAGATGACCTCATACTTTTGGCTATAACTTTACAACGAAATCGAATATCGAAAAATTGTTTCAGGACAATATTTCTGAGGGCATAAGCTTCTTAGAAATGCAAATGTTCTACAATGAGTTGTATAGTATTGATAATCGGCGGTGGAGATACAACGGTCAGATAGCGTCCAGACTATAGCGAATGTATGAAGGTTAAACAAAATTTCATGCATTAAATTTGCGCAGAAAATAATGGCTCTGTGGCATATTGTAAGACGTGTATAAAGCGAGATCAAATCACAATGGTATATTATATCGATCAAAGTATACATCGTGTATATCTGAAACCGCATAAAATGCTAAAATCCTGATTTTATTTATCATGACAGATTGAGTCGTAATTCGCTATACCAGAATCGGTTTTATAACATAAACAATCGTTAAATCAGTTTAATCGACATCATACATGTATATCAGATAGATGCAGTTCGTGCGTCACTAATATTTTAAATCAATGTAGTACTGCAAAAAAAAAATCGTGTTATATCTTGTGGAAAATTGCTTAACAGTAAATCAAATTGCATCATAATGGAGAACATATCACATCGGTTGTGTCCCATTCACCTGAATTCCATTCACCCGAAACACGTTTACCCGAACACATTTACCCGAATGACATTCACCCGAATGTAACAAATACCCGAATGCAACATGTACCCGAATGGACATTTACCCGAATGCAACGATTACCCGAATGCGACATTTGCCCGAATGCGACATTTACCCGAATGGGATGTTTACCCGAATGAAGAAGGAAAAATTCCGACAAATCAGTTTATGAGTTTTGTCGAATCTGCTGTTAGGAAGTTACGAAGTAAACTGAGAAATTGTAATGAGGAAATTCGTAAAAGATGTTGAAGACTTCGCTGTGTCATTTTTAGAAATTAGTGTAGGCACAATTGACATGCTGTCTTCTTTCCTTTCCGTATTGCTCTTTAAGACCAAGAGATCATTCAGAAATGAGCATGGGTTATGAAATATTTCGAAAATTAAACAGGTAATTTTAACATAAACATTTTTAATGACAATGTGAAAAGAATAGATAAGAAAAAATGGTACTTACGTATTTGCCGCCGCAGCGCAATTTTTATCATGAGTTTATTATTTCGTGATGAAATTTATTTTGAGATCAATGTAATGGGGGCGAAGTCCCCATTTAACGAGGATAAGGAATCGAGGCGGCACCAAGCCCGAGTAGGCCGCCGACCCGCCGTTGGAAGCGGCGGCCTATCGCAAGCAAACCTGTGTTCCACCGATTGCCCGGTTTGTTTGAAACATAGGAGACGATCCTTTAGTCAGGTCCGACCGAGCGTTAGCGAGCGTCGGACTGCATACGTTTACCTGGTGCATTACGTTTGCCCGGTTAATTATGCATGTCATGCATTTTGATTGCCTGGTTGCAAACGTGATGCACCAGATAAACGTATGGCGTCCGACGCTCGTAAACGGGCTGCGTCATCCATAAGAATGGATAGAATTAATAATACGTTATAAAACTGCATTCTTTCACTTTTCATTATTTTGAAAAGGATTTCATTCAATGCCAGTATTTCTCGAATTGTACTTCCCACGAAAAATACTTTTTGAATAGAAATGAAAGTATGAGACAAATATGATCATTATATAACACTGATCAGAATTAAATATACAAATACAAATACAAATATAGTAAAATTTGTGTATTATTTGAATATATCCTTCTTTTGGGTAAGTGTCGCTTTCGGGTAATTGTTACATTAGGGTAACTGTCGCATTCGGGTAAATGTTATATTCGGGTAAATGTTACATTTGGGTAATTGTTGCATTCGGGTAAATGTCGCATTCGGGTAAGTGTCAATTCGGGTAGATGTTACATTCGGGTAGCTGTCGCTTTCGGGTATTTGTTATATTCGGGTAGGTGGAATTCGGGTGAATGTCTCTCGGGTAACTGTCATTCGGGTGAGTGGGTTTCGGGTAAATGTGACACAATCATCACATCATATTATGCATTTGACACATCAATATGCTTCTTCTTCGTTTTCTTTAATGCCACTAACGTTTCTAGAAGAGCTTCGTCGTTTCAACGTTGTAGAAATTTCTATATCTATATACTCAATGACCTATCTTATGCACGAGACCGTCCTGCAGGCTTACGAGACTGCCCCTCTTACGCAGGCTGCAAGACTGTGCTCCACCTTGCTTCCAACATCCGTGACCACATATTATGCACCCATCATGCTCTCGTTCGTACGGAACCACCAACGCACTGATGGGTAAAAACTTTTGGAACGACCTGATACATCATTTATATCCCATTGAATATTCCGTGAATATATAGATCCGTGATGCATTGGGGTACCCCTCACCAATGTTGTTCTTTACATTATATTTGACGTTTAACTGATTTTTAACTGGGCTATAGCCCCGTTAGCGAGCGCCCAGTTAAAAAGCAGCCCAGTCAAATAACGCCCAGTTAGCGAACGAGTGCTGTACATGGTACAGCAATATAAGATTAATACGAGCGAGCGAAACAAAAAACAAATAAGCTTTCCGCATGCTTTGCCACATACACGGTCCAGACCGAGATAGATATTGTTCTCCTTCATGCGCTCCTTTTTTACTTATAGAAAACATTTTATAATCAGGTGCAATATTATCACGTATTTGCTGAACAACTGCTGAAGCATCATTAGCCATGTGGATAGCGTGGTCGTGTAAAATAGCTTTACATTCCAGCCGGCCTTGGTTCGATCTCCATTGACGTCGTATGGACTTTTTTTTTGGCACAATCCCAAATGAAATGAGAAAAGAAAACAGAAAGAGATGTCTGCTCGCATACATAAAAACCATTTTTAAGCTTTTAAAATAGTTCATTATTTGCGCATTTGACTCTCCAGCACACGGAATGGCATCATTCCTGCCAAAGATAAAATGTCTTCTGCCAACGCTAGTTTGGGTGTAGATATGATAGTCATGTGACATGTACATGATTAAAATTTGGCTCTGTTACAGTTAAAATGCTAATGAGCCTAAAATAAACAAATGAGATTAGAAAAAAAAAAGATTGTATAAGACCAGTTACATTTTCCGTTGTTTTAGTAGTTTTGATCAATAAATCTGGAAAATGCCGAAGGTAAAAGTGCTCACGGTAAGTGGAAAAGGACAAATCGAGGCATTTCACCAAGAAAATTTTCGAAAAAAATTCGATTCCATCAAGCAGTGCTCAATTATTTGGCGAATTCTCAAGGATACGGTAGAAAGAAGAAAGCTCCACGTAAATCGAAGCTCTCCGATCGGGATAAGTGGGACATGGTATGTTATGACAAAGAGTGTTTTCAAAAAATACATTTTGCTATATACCATAACGATACATTTTTCAATGTAAGACGACATTTTTAACTTTTAACATTACTAGGTTATCTTCAGTGGCAAAAAAACGAGCCACTTGGATTGTGCTGATACTGATACAACGAGTACTGGCGTGATTCAAGGTAGGAGGAACAGTACTTTTCAACCAGGAACTCTGGTGGAGGCTCGTGCATGGTTTGGATGGGTTTCTGTGCAACCGGAAAACTCTATATTGCTTTCACATAATTCAAAATGAATAGCAAGGGTTACATATATGTTTTGTAATCCTCTTTCCTACCGTTTTTGCGTAGATATTCACATTTCAGCAAGACAATGGGCCTGATCACGAACGTCACTTCACGGTGAAAAAGAAAGGATTTGTATGCGATTTGTATGCATTTCATTCCGTTTTCACCGTGAAGTGACGTTCGTGATCAGGACCAATGCCGCTAAGCAATGATTTAAGGTCCAGAAACTTGACTTATTGAACGAGCCGTTTCGCTCTCTAGACTTGAACAGACTCCAGACTCCAGCAGTACACGACGATTGATTATCCCAAGGCCGCAATTTCGAAGACATGAAGAAATATCGAGAAATCCGTTCTGCAAAATGTGCTGAATAATATGCCAACACAAATTTTCCAGGTTATTAACCGAAATGGCAAGGTTACCTATTATTGACATGTAAGTCCGCCGATTATTTTAAATTTTTCATTGATAATACTTATGAATTTTGAAATGGTCTTATAAAAACTGGACGGCTGAAGATATCATATTTGAGCCCAATAAATAAACAAAGAACTCTTTTGAACAAAATTGACGATAAATATACTCAATGCTAAGCATTGAATTGTAGGTAATTGTATAAAAATATCTTGTACAAATTCTAACTGTTTATGTTACAAAAAATATATTTTAAGTGGTCTTATAGAAATTAGGCAGAGTGTATACAGGGTAACTTCGATATAACGTACTTTCAAAATTGTACGTTGTATCGAAGCATAATAAAGAACTCAGAAATGTAGCTTATATTATTTTATTGTATTGGTATTTGAGTAAGGTTAATGAATAAATTCAACTAAAAGACGAAGCCAACCTATCTCAGGATGTTTCCCTTTGTACTGTTGATTAAAATTAGATTTCATTTAGAATCTGGAATCACAAAACAGTAGTACTTCGGGATTGGTTAGAAGTACAAATCAAGTTTTATTATCAAAATACAAATAATTTATTGTTCTTTCAGAAAAGCTATACTCAAAAAAATATAGCTTTGGACTTTGAAAATGTGTACGTTATAACGAGGTAAAATGTACGTTATATCGAGGGTACATTATAACGAGGGTAAGTTTCCCTGTACTATGCTTTCTCGTAAGCTAGAACAATATCGAGGAGCTCCAACATTTCATTGGCCAGATTTAACATCGTGCAGTGTATTTCTGACTAGCTCGAAAACAGAAACAGACTGTGATAATGCATTCATGGGGAGTTTATTTTAAATAAATTCGAGGTATGCCTTTCTCAGGGCCGAGTATTTTGTTTCCGAAATTGGCCCTTTTCATCGCAAGAGGCGTATGAACTGTTTGAAAGCCTCTATAATTCAAACCAAACTCATGTTTATTCAAGTTATAGTCTCGCTCCCACAGTCAGTCACACAGCAGTCTTTCTCAATGCCGATGTTATACACAACTGTTTTGCTCGATATAAAGTAAAAGTTGAGGATAAATATCGCACACAATGGTGCAATTTCGTTGGGTGAAGGAGCCTTGTCGATTTTCATGCCGTCTAGTGGAGAATGCTTCTGTATTTTAGCACCTCATCATTACTGCATCAGTACTGGTTAAAATTACGAAAATGAGAGCGTAAGGTTTTGAGTGCAATAATTTGAGCATTACCACTAAACCTACCACGAGGGGTCAAATGACTCATTTTAAACTTTTTGTCAGAATTCTCTTGCAAATTACATTGTCACAACATCATTTACATACACTACTTTCCTTCAAACATACATCGATTGTATTTTCCAGTGTTTACTCCTCTCTTGTTATTTTTTTCATTGAGCTATATATGTAATCTGCCCTAACTACCGCAACGGGTTATTTGACATGGAAAACATTCATATGTTATCAGAAAGATTTGTATGTGAGGTTGTGATACAAAACCATTACATTACACATTCTTGCTATTGCTTTGTAAATTTTGTTTTATTTATGAATGAATAGTGAATGGTTAGAGTTAATTGTATTGCTGGCTACCCAAGCGAGCTAACAGTAACCATTCCAAGCTACAGAGCTATTTCGCGTGTCAAAAATTGTAATTTCATTATCTCGCTAATAATTTTTATCCCAAAAAAATGTCAAAATATACAGGTGAAATATGGTATGCCACGTTTCTCAACAACTATATAAATGAAGTCATTGTAGGTTTGGTGTTAATACCTCTTTGTCGTTCAGCCGACAATCATTTTCGAAAGAGAAAAGGTGTATGATGATGTAAGTGATATCTGTTATATATTGTTAAATTGAAAAATCTATAAATATGTTTGAAAGTTCATCAGAGTGTCGACTCAAAACTCGAAGAAAAGTTCCCTGATATTCCCTGATTTTCCAGTAATTTTTCAGAAAAAATCCAGATGTAGACTAGTAATAAAATTCTTTACTAATGCTTTAGCTATAGTTCCTAAGAAATTTAATTAGCTTAAACAATGAAATATAAGAACGTCTGTCGATATCTTCCAATGAAAAAATTGTTTGTGATTTTTAAATAAGTTAAACGACGACAGAGAAGTGTCGTAAAAGATAAAAAAAATAATTATGAAGGAGCCTTAAACACTGGTAGAGTATGAGTCATTTTCATTTTGATTCGGATCAATTTCACGAAACTGTTATGATTTTAACGAAACACTTTTTCTTGCAATCTTTCGGGTTTCTGTGCATTTTCCAAAATTTTCTTATTTCTTTCAACTTTCCTTGTCTTCTAGATAAAGAGAATGAGAATTTTGAACTCGTTGAATTAACTAGCTCAACATTTTTATTGATTCTATCCTTCCAAAGTGAAGCATACCATCGTAAACTTGTCGCAAAGCATAACCGTTTCCTCACAAATGTTTTCTTAAAACATTCGGTATAAACGAAAAGGCTCTCTTAACGTTGGAGTTTCCACACGAGAGACAGAAGACCATTTTGGTTAAAAAGTTCCGTAAACCTATCAATATTGTTTTAGTGCTAAGTCTGCTGGAGCTCCACTGATACGTTCAAAGTCCGTCAAATATTAAAAAAGGACACTAGAGTCAATAGTCAAAAGTTTCTCGAATTGTTTTTTTTTGTAATCGAAATCAATGGCGGCAATATCAAGGATATATCAATGCTTTGAAAGCTTTAAATGCGAAAGCAGAGCTTCGCATCCCAGACGAAATTTCAAGATTTGTCTGTGGTAAATTTTGGCGAGTTAATCCATCAATCTATTGATGAATCCGGAGCTACAGAAATTCAAGAGTTTTTCTTCTCCTTTGTAAAAGTCCAGTTGCAGCTCGCGTAATATGACCAAATCACGTTGGTAGGTTTGTTCAAATATATAATTCTCAGACCTTCTTTAAAAGCTGCAAGTTAATCTCTGATGCTTGAGAACGCTCCAAGAACATTGACGTCATGTAACGATTTACCACCTCCATTTATTCTTCATCCCAAAATCTGATGTTTAGATGCAACTGCAGCCTCTTTGTAGTCTTGTTCAAAGACTCGTCGAAACCAACGACAAAATATATCTTACGAAGTTTCATCGCGCTCAGAATTCTCAGCTTTAGAATTCGTGGCAAAGTCTAACATCATCATGGAGCTCATTTTATCAAGCCCTAGCTAAACCCTCTCAGCATTTGGTGTAATCAAATTTTTTAAATTACTGCAATAATAAAAATTCTAAATGACGGAATTTATTTTTTTCCAGATTGATGTCGAAATTCTCTGGTATTCCCTGATTTTCCCTGACATTGTTTTAATTCCCTGATATTCCCTTATTTTCAAGGATTTTCAAGGTAGTCGACACCCTGGTTCATCTAAGTCAAGTTTGGGCAGCGGTTGTCTTCAAATTACATGAAACGTCGCGATCTACTGGCATCTCGAATTTTTTTTTGTCGAAAACACGAGGCAATACGTATAGTTTAGGGTAATAATGAAAATGATCATCATGATTATTCATACGGGACTTGATGCGAAATGTTGGTTTGCACGATAAAATAGCCCATGTAAAATAGTGGTTCAATCGGAGATCATTTACAAGTGTCGCAGGCGTAAAAATTACAGTTGTGAAATTTCCAAATTGGTGGATTTAGGAAACATTTTATGTTTGAAAAACTTTAAAGTTAGTGGTTTTAAGGGTGTTATCCCTAAATTATCAAATAAAATCATTATAAACTTGAATGTTTCTATCAACCAAAATAAAGCTCTGTAGCCTCTCTACAATTCGTTCATTGACACCCAACTTCTATCTTTCTCAATTTCGCTGCAATATCATAATGAACAATTCCTGTTGAATCTTCAAAAAATCAAAATCACGAAATACTCCATTTTCAATTAACTTTCACTTGAACGTTGAAATAATTTATTTTCACTTGAAATAAGTCATTTTTTAATTAGTTTGTTTTCACAAGCTCAGTTACATAACGATAACGGAACCGAATTCCTAAATATATTTTTAAAGAGTTAGGAAAATTGTTTATGTATAATTTTCCTAACTTTATGGTTAGTAAGGTGGAAAACCAATTACCCGCGGTGGGCTCGAGATGTCATATTAGAAATATAAAGGTTATTTTTTTTAATTGCATATAATCGAATCTAAAATTGTATATACAGTAAAATCTGTTCTTGTGCGGGTTTTTTATGCGAAAAAAAAATGTATGAAAAATCTAGTGCGATTTTTGACGTAGGATTACGTCTTTCGGGAACATATTGGGGTCCAAATTGAAAATCGAAAATCGAGTACATCGTGAAAATTGTCCAATTTCAAACGCTTATTGCTCAGTCATTTCATGATGGATTGATGAAATTTTTGCGTCAATCGATTTCGGCACTCCATAACAATCTTTATATATAAAAGAAGGATTTTCCCACGTACGTGTAAAATCATCACGTACTGCCATATAAATGAAACACAAACTCGAACTCGAGAAATAGTCAAGCAAATTGAGCCAAATTTGGGATGTGAGGATTTTTGAGTAAGAGAAGTGTTTCTATGATGGTATGACACCCCTCCCTCCTCTGGAATGGAGAGGGGTCTCATAAAAATAACACACATGTTTCAACCAAACATATTCCAACCAAACATGACAATTGAAAACTTTCGGAAATCCATTTGATGTTTGCGCTAACGAAATTGATCTTCGTTCGAAAGTGGAAATGGATGTTAATGTGATAAAACGCATTCCTATATCATCTTCTATCTATATAAATAAATATGGATCGCCGAAAGTATTGATCAGAGCAAAACTCGAGAAAGGAATTGTCCGACTTAGAGCTCTTTTTTTTCTATCATATTTTCTTTATCAAACATTTATTCCATGTAACGAAGAAACATATTATTTGCAAGTGGTTGAAAAATCTTGAACGAGAATTGTGTCTGAAAATAATTTTATTTTTTAATGACGAGTTTTGCTAGAAGTACTAGGAATTTTACAGTAAAAGGTAATTTATGAAGGTAGATTGGAAGATCAATCAATGAACAGTTTTGCGATTGGACCCACAAACGTGGGCTTAATAAGAAAACGTGGATGTGGTAATGAAAAATAAGTTTTGGGCGAGACGAAGTTTGCCGGGTCAGCTAGTTTTTTAATATTGAAGAAAATAATATTGTCATGAAACTAACTATCGAACAATCGAGAAATCTCAATCCCTATCCTCACGGAAATACCCACTTCTGATTCAACAAAAAAACGACACATGCGGCGGGTCCCTAACAGAGACATCAAAACCAAGCTGCCTGGGGGAAATCGGCATTGCAAATACATAAAAGTAGGGGGAGGTTTTGCTCCCACCGAAATGTGTTCCCAAACAGAGACATAAAAAAAAGCTGCCTGGGGGAAATCGGCATGGCAAGTATATGCAAGTCGGGGGTTGCTTTGTGAAATTTCATATCAATGACCGATCGTTTATTTGTAATATTTAGCCCAAGTGTAAGTGTAAAATTGTATATGGTAACAGTTGTGTTAAAAATAACTTGATATATGAAACGATTTATTTTAATTTCTTAAAATTAAAAACCAAGGTGTGTTCCCGCTCGAGAATGGGTCGTTTAATTTAAGATATTTGTTTTGTTGTGTTCATTTTCACCCAAGGAAAGTTTATACGGCGGGAAAAATTGTAAAAGTGAAGAAATATTAGAAAAAGTGATTTCCCATATCCTCTACATATAGTATTAAGTGTTGTTAGTCCAATTAAAATTCGCATTGGGTTGAATAAATAATCAGAAAGTAAAAATTATGAAAAACAATTACCTTTTCCATTTCAAATATGTTTTCTCTATATTAAAGTAACATGTTTTCACTGATGAGAAAAAAATGATAATTGTGTTCGGTATTGGTAATTATCCTATATTACATTGATGAGTTTTTTTTCTTGATTTCATCCATACATATCACAGGAGACATTTCGTCTATGATCACAGAGGGCGGTTTTGATCATATCTCGTTCCACTTCGGTATTTTTTATTTGATACGCACCATCCAACAACTGTTTACCATCCTTCTGCCATCGTCACTCGGTAAACACTGGTGGAGTTAACAAACCATACCCAACAACCAAAGGGCCCTTTTCAGGGCCATTAAATCATAATCAAAGAGTTTAACGATGTAATTCTTCAAACATATCCAAAATCAATAGACAGTCTTTTCTTGATATGTACGAGTATTTAATCGCCCTACATAGATACTTGGTCAACTAATTACCATTCTCATGTTTTGGTTTGTTTGCTTTAAGGTGTCAGTAGGAGCTTATTGAAAGAAGCAAAGAGTTAATTTTTTGATCTGCGCAAGTGAGTAGGCCGCTTAGAGTGGAGATTTTAGGGGACAAGAAACGTTTTTATGGTGTTTCGACACTCCTTCTCTTCTCTAAAGAGGGCTACCATACAAATGAAACACAAATTTCAGCATAACTCAAGCAATCAATAATCAAGCAAATGGAACCAAATTTGGTAAGTCGAGGTTTCAGGGGCAAAAAAATGTTTTTATGGTGGTTCGACACTCACCCCTCCCCCTTTCGAAGGGATGGCTGCCATACAAATGAAACACAAATTTCTGCATAAATCGAAAACCAACCAAGCAAATGGAACCAAATGTGGCATTTCGAGATTTCAAGGGGCAAGAAATGTTTAAATGGTGGTTCGAGAACCCTCAAGGTTTGACGGGGCATTAAATGTTCATATGATGGTTCGACACTCCTCCCCCTCTCTAAGGCAACTAATCGAGTAAATGGAACCAAATATGGCATGTGGAGGGGCAACAAATTGTGGTTCGACAATCCTCCACGCTCTCTAATGAAACTATAGGAAAACTCTGAATGAAAATGGGAAAATTCGGAAATTTGAATTCCCATGTTTTCTACAATTACATCGTGACAAGCGTTGATGGTTCTTTTGATTTTTGTGCTAACGAAATTAATCTTAGTTCGAAAGTGGAAATGGATTTTTAAGTGGAAAAACATTTCTTTTTCCTATTAAAATTATGATGACGAGTTTTGGTAGAAAAACTAGGAAATTTATTCTAAAAGGAAATTTTAAAGGGTCAATTATAATATCAATCAATTAACAGTTCTGCAATTGGACCCATGAACAATCGGTTATTAAGAAAACATAAATGTTTGAAGGTATTGATAACGGTATGAAGGTATTGAAGGTGGGACGTAGTTTGCTGGTTTTTATTTTCAAATGTAAATTTACTGAACTTTAATGTTATTAATAATCCAATAATCAAAACCCTGAATTTTTTTGGGTTTTAGCCTTCAATTTAACAATTTAACATTTACAGGTATAGATACAGCCTATAACTTATAATATTGAGCAATTGCAAAAAAGTGACAGTCAAAACCAATGATTAAATTGAAAGTAAATGTTGGAAATAATATAATAATCAAAACCTTGACATTCTTTTAGTTATAGACTTCATTTTAACATCATTTACAGGTATCCATACCGATGTAGCGCCCTTGGTCCCGAAACCATGTAAACCATAAAAAGCAAATACAAACAATAATTACGATAGCAAAATCCTATTTTTTTGCGAGTAAAAGTATATATTGTTCCAAAAAAAGAGCTAATTGCTAATAAAAAAATTGCTAATTGACTTTAATTTGATATATCGATCATTTGAATCGGTCCAGTAGTTCAAAAGTTATGATTTTTTAAAGAAATGCATCTTTGCTGTTCGGAATTTGAAACAAAAGTGTTCGGAATATGAGTCAGTGACAAAAATGGTGTTCGGAATTTGAGACTAAACATATTTTTAGTTTTTCACCATGAATATTTATTTGTAAATCAATTTTATTGTAGTCAAATTAAAAAGAAGGCTCTATTGTATCCAAAAATCAATTTAACTTCGCGAAAGAATACTATTTTGAGTAATGAGACACTGTTTAATGGTCATCAAAGCTTAAGTGTTCGGAATTTGAAACAAAACGGTAAATATTACAAAGACTGGTTTTTGGTTTGGTTTTTCATAAACAATTCAAATACTATTTACTTTTAATCATTCCATTTTTGACATTCGATTACCTAAAGTGGAAAAGAGAGGAAGAAGTTATTTACGAAGTTATTACAGAAAAGCTAATCTGGAATACTGCAATAATAGTAATTCCCAAATTTATGTTTTAAAGTCTACGAAGTTGTGACAAAAACCACCAAAGCATCGCCCTCTTCAGGGCCAACGAAAATTTCTACTAAAGAGTTCATGCTCCAAGTTTGTATAATATTTTTTCGTGTCTGAAAATATCGTATTTGCCTAAGTTTTTGTCATAAAAAATCACAAGAGAAGTTCGTCTCCATCGCAACCTCATTTTAAGTTATGGATAGCAACGATATTTTATAAACGCGGAGATAAACGTGGCAAGAAGCAGGAGTCTAACGTGACTGAATTTCAAAACTGAAGATTGCATTCTTTTGCAATGACTCTCCAAATTCATTTCATTCTAGATATCTTATCTGACCTAATTTGGTCATAAATGAAGAAAACGAAACTGTTGGCTAATCATACGAACAGGAATTTATTCCGTTTTGAGAATTTCCCATACAATAACGTACATGCGCAATAGATATAAATAGAACCTCAAGTGATCAATTACCATTCTGCGATAGCAGTAAACATTATAATAGAAATTTATGAAAAGAAATGCCAGAGAGCAATCGAAGCAATTGATGCAATAAAATCCATTCATACCTCTTCTCCTTGCCACTAGAGATAATCCCAAAGTGCCCCTCTTCACATTTTCGCCCAGTGAAACCAATCTTCTTTGCGAAATCTGATATGAAAGAACTGGAGGAAAACCGCTTTCACGCTCCATAAATAGAGCCAAACACAAATTCTGTGCGCTCTGGCTGATTTTTCCATCGGTTGCGCGCATCAAGGAAGGAAGAAAAACAGTCGGTTATCACCTTCTTGTGCGTTTCGATTCCCAATCTTACGGGATCGGTTCGATTTCCCTTTTTCTACAAACCCATATTCGGTGCCGCTATACTTTTGGGTGCGAAATTCCTCCCGCGGGCAGTGATCTCCACGCGAAGACTATTGGCTCGAAACTAATTTATCGCCAGTGAATCGCAAGCGCAAAGCGGGCGCAGGAAGGAATATCGGTCGGTTGATGAAAAGCAGACTGACGCATACCGCAACGCTCAACGAACTGCAAACCGCTGCAATCCGAGAGTGGTCTCGAACTGGATGGTCTGAAGTGATTTACTAATTTATCAGTTGATATATCTGCCACTTGGAATTTTAATAGATCTCAAGTCGTACTGGCCGTTTTCTTCAACGGAAGTACCAACGGTTCGGGACTTCAACCGTTACTTGGAAATGAATGGGTCTGAGAGGTTCGAAGGCCGAGATTTGAAGAATTTGATTGTTCCATAATGTTCAGGCACAATCGCGATCAAACTCGGGTATTGTTCTTTCGGAAATGACACAATTCTGCCGTTCGAAATGAACGCAAGCAAAACAAGGTTGAGATTCAATCGACGCGCAGCAACTCGCTTAACTTTTTTTTTCGGCGTTTTATTTAATTCATACTTACTCTGGAATTAATGTACGCACAAAGCTGTAACGAGGATAGTTTATGGCGGCATAAGAAAATCTATGCAAACGCAGACGCGAGAGGGAAAGATTAGTATTCAAATTTAATTGTCGTGATGCGTGGTAATGGTTATTGTTGAGCAAATGAAGAGGCTATTGGTTGCGTGTGGCCGGATGAACGAACATGTCTGACTCACGAAGAGCTTCGGTTTGCAATGATCTAACAGTAGGTCTGACCAAAGCAGAACCGCGTGGATTCCGTAGGTGTCATAATCAATCATTAATCCGCTAGGAATTATAGAATTGAGAGCACACACTCGAAATCAACTAGATTTTGATTGATGAGGAACGACCAAAACTCCGAAGGAAGATAAGCCTCAACGACCGTGAACCATGTGATTGCAGTCAATCAATTTGTACCACCATTAACTTAATTTTCCATCTTTCGTCTCACCGCGGGATCTAATCACACCACAAACACGGAAGTCTGCGCACATAATAGAGCTGTCATATATCGAGTGAAATATTACCCACAGAGCCACAACAGGCCACCGCCACCAAATGAAGTCTCGGAACCAATGAAACGTGCCACCTCAGATATTTGTCAATTCCCGCCTCCGCTTGGCAATCGTGTGCTGACAATCGACCGTCAGCGCGACAAATCGCGTCACTTTCGATTGCAGCGGAGATTATGTCCAACTTTGGCCAAACCGTCAAACAGTTCTCGAGTCTGGGACTGACGAGATGGTGGTACCCAGTTCGCCTCTTGCTGGTCACTGTTGCTGTTTTATTGTGTGTTCCTCATATTTCCTTTTCCACGTCGTTGCTCATATTCTGCACACGCGAAGAAACAAGACGATGATTTATGTCACATTCAAGTATTTGCAAAGAAATATTAACGATTTGACGACGTTTGATAGTTTAATGGCGACTGGAACAAACGTTGGAGATGAATGTCTGCATTGTGTTTTATTCATTCGCTGGTATTGGTAATTAGATTTTGATACACGATTGGCAAATTACAAAGACCGGTATCCATGTTAAAACAGAAAACCATGTGCCGACTTTCTCTAGATTTTGATAAAAAATTAACTACATATAGACGAATTTCTTGCCAACTCGTCTTAGGAGTTGGCAGTACCATCTCAGATAGCAGTGAGATGTTATGGGTGTAAAGACATGGGTTGTTTGAGCAACTTTGCATACTTGAAATATTCAAAAAAGAATTAGACTACTTTTTGGAAAGGGCCAACAATAATTTTTTGATTTTTTACAAAAATAAATATAGCATAAAAACTATGATACCTACAAAATTCTGGTCGAAGGATGAAATGTGGGAAATTATTCAAATATTCATGAAAAAACACCAACTTTTATTTCTAAATTTCGCTGAAAAAAAAATAATAAAACTTATCTTTCTCAAAAACATATATTTTTTTAAATTCTGCCAAAAATTTATATGAATTGTCCTTACAATTTCCAACAAGTCTTCCATACATCGGAGAATGGGCACTTTTACAGGGAAACAACTATTCCATGTTTTCTTTGAAAACATGACAACTAATCCTAATTTTGTTTATAGTGATATAGGGTATTCGATAAAGTTTCAGATCTTGTTAAAATATTAACTATTGTCGAAGACGTCAACTTTCTACCTTTTATAGTTCCTGAAATATAAGGCATTTTTGTATAAACTCCTGAAAAAAATATGTTTTACTCGTAACATTTTTGTGCGTAAATTCTCGCGTTTGACATGTTTCTAAATAGAAAAAAGTTTTCAGAACATATATGTTCTGAAATCACGATAATTTAAACGTAAAAATGTTACGAGTTAAACAATAATAGTAATTTTTCAAAGAAAACATGAAAAAGTTGTTGTCAGAAAAACTTTTTCCCTGTAAAAATGCTTATCTTTCGATGTATGGGTGACTGGTTGGAAATTGTAAGTGCTACTTATATCTACTTTTGCAAAAACGCATGTTTTCGAGAAAAATTAGTTTTATTTTCAAAAAATTTTTTTCTAAAATTTGTTTGATATTTTTTAATGAAAACATAAAAAAAATCTCACGCAAAATCTATCAAACCTACAAAATTTTAGTCAAAGAATGAATGAATATCAAACAAAGGGCCTGGCCGGGTAAGGGAGTAGAAAGTGCCCCCAAACCAAATCACCAGTTGTTTGACAAATATTGTATAGGATATTAAATAAGAAATTTTGGTGGTTTATTTGAGCCCCTATGTAGTTTGACGTAGGATCTATGGTGAAAAACGTACTTTTTCGTTTATTTAACGCCATCCTCAAATGCTTCGAGGTAAAAATTTGAAAAAAATATCTTACTACGGTGTATCAATAAAAATCATCAAAAAAAAAATTATCAAAATTTGAAGTACTAAAAAAAAATATTGAAATTTTGAAAAAAAAATTATATGTGTGATTTTTTTCAGATTTTTTTTCAGTGTTGCGCGGTACAAAAATTTTTTTTTTATATAACCAAAGGGTCTGGCTGGGTAAGGGAGTAAAAAGTGCCCTCAAACCAAATCACCAGCTGTATGGAAAATATTGTATAGAGTACTGAATAAAACATTTTGGCAGTACCATATATTTGAGTCCTTATGTGGTACACCGTAGAATCTATGGTGAGAAATGCACCTTCTCGTTTTTTTCACACCATTCTCAATAGCTTTGAGACAAAAATATGGAAAAAAAATACTGAAAGTACATCTTACTAAGGTGTATCGATCAATATTTTCAAACAATTTCTTCATCAAAAAATCCAATATTAAAAAAATTGTTATTAATTTTTATTTTTATTTTAAATTAAATTTTAATTTTTTTTATTCTGAGATTCAGTACTACTCTAGTTTGTATTCAAATTTCTTCCTACGTCTATTTTAGGTTTATGTGATTTTTTTTCAAAATTTCTAGAGTGTTTTTCGTGGTACAAAAAAAATTATATATATTTTCAGGCAATTCGAAATTTGGAAAGACCCACTTTTGCGCTAATTTTTATTTAAATGCATTCGTATGTTTTGTTTTTTCCACATGTAGCGTAATTTTTTCTTGAAGTTTTAAGAAGATTGCGCGAAAAAAAATTTTTTTTTGGCCTTTCGGTATTTTTAGTTTATTTTGAATTTAGAGACCCAGAGACTCTGAAACTTTTTTTAAATTTTGTTTTTAATATGTCTAAATTTTGTCGGTATATTTAGAGCATTGCGTTGTACAAAGATTTTTTTCTCATATCTTGAAATATATGAGATTATCTTTACATCGAATTTAGATGGTTTACCAAATTCATAGGAGTCATCAGTACGATAGAGTTCTGTGAGAAAAAATAAAGTCCTTATGGAAAGATCATTAGGATTAATGAGAAAAAACACTTAAAACATCCAAATTATTATTATATTTTTTATTTCAATCTTACAATTGAAGGGCTTAGAAAGCAAGGGGTGTAAGTGACTTGATCGATTTCTCTTTATCGACTTTCTCTTTTGATCATAACTTAACTGCAAACACATTCCCAGCTTATTTGACAATGTGGACGATAGGTCAGTACCTCAATTATCGGTTTCTATAGCAAAATCAAATTGGACGTTTTTGTACGCTGAGTTTTGTACGAAAGAAAAAGTTGATGAAGAGAAATCGAACGAATCACTTACACCCCTTGCATCCTAATTCTTGCATAAAAACCACGAAAACAATAAAATAATCGACTTCAAGAAAATAAAAATAATAATGCAGACGATGAAGAAAATTATATTTGTGACTCGCAATGCTCTTAAACATTCAGTAAAAAATTGCATCATATTGAGAAAAAAAGACACATACGAACGCATTTAAATAGAAATTTGAACAGAAGCGGGTCTCAATTTTTTTTTGAAGATTTCGAAATGCTAGAAAATATATTATTTCTTTTTGTACCGCATATTTAATTTTTTTTATAATTAAATTTTTTGATGAAAAAATTGTTTGTAGATATTTATCGATACACCTTAGTAAGATGTACTTTCAGTATTTTTTCCATATTTTTGTCTCAAAGCAATTGATAATGGCGTGAAAAAACGAGAAGGTGCATTTTTCACCATAAATCCTATGGTGTACCATATAAGGACTCAAATATATGGTACTACTGCCAAAATGTTTTATTTAGTACTCTATACAATATTTTCCATACTGCTGGTGATTTGGTTTAAGGGCACTTTTCACTCCCTTACCCAGCCAGACCCTTTGGAAATATAAAAAAATATTTTTTGTACCGCGCAACACTGAAAAAAAATCTGAAAAAAAATCACACATATCTAGAAAAGCCGTTGGAACACATTTAAATATGAATTAAAGTAGTACTGAATCTCTAAATCCCAAAAAAAAATTCAAAATTTCAATATTTTTTTAGTACTACAATTTTTAATAAAAAATTTTTTGATAATTTTTCTTGATACACCGTAGTAAGATACACATTCAGTATTTTTTTCAAATTTTTATCTGGAAGCTTTTGAGGATGGCGTGAAATAAACGAAAAAGTACGTTTTTCACTATAGATCCTACGTCAAACCACATAGGGGTTCAAATAAACCGCCAAAATTTCTTATTCAATATCCTATACAATATTTGCCATACAGCTGGTGATTTGGTTTGGGGGCACTTTCTACACCCTTACCCGGCGAGGCCCTTTAAGAAAAAATTATTTTGAAAATTAAAATTCTAAAATTCTGAAAGATCTGAAAAAATCAGGGAAAAAGTTTTTCTGACAGCAACTGTTTCATATTTTCTTTGTAAAATTACTATTAATGTTTAACTCGTAACATTTTTATGTATAAACTAACTGACCCGGCTAACTTCGTCCCGCCCAAAATTTGCATTATGTTTTCAAAACCTTCAAACATTCACGTTCTCTTACTAAGTGCACGTTGGGTCCAATCGCAGAACTGTTCATTGATTGATATTCTAATCGACCCTTTAAAATTACCATTTACTATAAAATTCCTAGTACTTCTTCCAAAACTTGTCATTATAATATCAGATTATTTTCAGACACATTTCTCTTTCAAAATTTATCAATCACCTGCAAATAACTTGTTTATCCGTTGCATGGAATAAATGTTTGACACATTAAATATAATAGAATAAAGCCAGCCCTATATCAGACAATTCCTTTTACTCGAGTTTTGCTCTTATCAACATATTTGGCTATCCATTTTGATTTATATAGATAAAAGAAGATATAGGAGTACGTTTTGCTTATTATTCTTAATTGCTGTGCAACGTAAGAACTTCACGACACTTATAAGATGCGACGTGAGACAAGACATAACACTTATTGTTCTTACCTAATTAAACGAATTAAAATGTCGACCGGTTTCCACTTTCGAACAAAGATTAATTTCGTGAGCGCAAACATCAAATGAATTAACAACGCTGGTTACTATGTAATTGTAGAACATATGCGAGTTGAATTTTCCGAATTTTCCCATTTACATCCAGAGTTTTCCGAAAATTTTCAATTGTCATGTGTATTATTTTTACGGGATCCCCTCTCCATTCCAGAGGAGGACATTTTTCGTACCAAAAAACCCTCACATCCCTTATTTGGCTCCATTTGCTTGTTTAGTTCTCGAGTTATAAAGAAATTTTTGTTTCATTTGTATGCAACCTCCCCTTTAGACAGGGGGAAGAAATGTCGAACCACCATCGATCCCTAAAACCTCTATATGCCAAGTTTGATTCCATTTCATTGATCAGTTCTCGAGTTATTCAGCCCCCTCCCCTTAAGAGAGGGCGAAGGATTGTCAAACCACCATAGAAACAATTATTGCCCCCTAAATCCTCCATATGCCAAATTTGTTTCCGTTTGCTAGATGAGTTCTTGAGTTCTTGCAATATTTTTTTATTTGTATGGCAGCCACCCACTTTAAGAGGAGGGAAGAGGTATCTAACCACCATAGAAATGCCAATGCCGTGCCCAATTTGGTTTCATTTGCTTGATTAGTTTTCGAGTTATACAGAAATTTGTATTTCATTTGTATGGCAGCCTTCTCCTTGAAAGGGGAGGAATGTCAAACCACCATAGAAACATTTATTGCACCCTAAAACCTCCATATGCTACATTTGCTTCCATTTGCTTGATTAGTCCTCGAGTTATGCAGAAACCCAACTCGTATCATGCTGAACCCAAATAAGTTGGTCCGGATCAAAAAAGTTGAACCGAAACAAAACGAAGTACATTCGCGTTGACGGAATTGTGCTTCGTGTGTTCAATTTGTGAAGCGAAAATAATAAAGGATGGTCAGGTGGAATGAACACACATTTTAAAACAGTTATGAATGAACAGTTATGAATGAAAATAAACATTTTCAAATCAAATATGGTAATTTATACAATAGATTAACTCGTTATCTGCAAGTGATGGAAGAATTATGAACAAAAATGGTATTCGATAATAATTTTATATGCAACCGATGGGACGTCCACATTACATGACGAACCGAACATACCGCCCGGTACAGGCCGATCGGCATCATTCGACATAATGTGGACGCGCGTTAAGGGGCCGTGGGACATTCAGTTGCAACCAAAGGGTATCGTAAAGGTGATAAGTTTGGGAACCACTGATTTTTGGGAAACATTTACAATTAGACTCTGCAACGTATGTATATTTTTAAATATATTAGGAATCGATTGAAGCGGAGAAAATCGTCACCCCTCGAAGCAAGCGACACCCTTCACTTTGTGAAACCACGTTTTAAGCACCCTGTATTTGAACCTGTTTGCATAACTAAACGTCCGAGGAAATAGTAATCATTACACGTTGCTCATTATTTTGACAGTTCCGGTTTACTTGAGATATAAAGTATCTAGTAAGTCAGTTGGAAACCATCGCTGCAAATGCAAATCGTTGAATTTGACATTCTATCATCATTTTGTGCATAATTAATATTTCGTGCATAAATAATATCTTGCTTCCCTTTCCGAGAAATCGATGCTTAGCAATTTAAACTCTTTCCGTCGTATTCTAGTACTTCGATTGCGGGTCTAATAATTATAGTTTGTGCGAACCAATGCTTCCGTTGTTAATAAAAAGAACATTGAATAGCTGTCATTGAACGAACATTAACATTAACATTAAAACATTAACAATATTTCCATTATTGCGAAACATGGCCGTGAACCACTATTCAAATAACATGGGAATTGATGATGTAACTATTGAACATAGAACAAATAACAACAGGAAAGTGTTACGAAATTTTATCTTTTCAGACTTATGACTTCTTCAGCGAGTGCCAGAAAACAGAATCGCATATAATATAATAGGGTGGTGGCAATAATAAGGGAACGGTTGAGACATTTCTTTGGATCATGAAAATCCGAAACGTTCAAAATAGTTGGATTTTCATGAATTTTATTCCGTTGCGAATTCATTTAAAAAAAACATGATTTGAAGTTTTTCGAATAAGTTGGTTATTTACAATCGTATTTAATTCATTCACTTTTGTATGCAATCTATACCCATTCATTTGAATCGGTATTCACTCATGTCTTATGCGGTAATAGAAGAAGTGAAACATCCTAACTAGACAACCGTAACATATTTCTAGTGCTGTTGTGAAGAAGACACAATGCATAAAAGAGGCTTTCGCATACTTCTCTTCGCTTCGTGCTGCTTCCCCACGCCACGTTCAGCGTAACTCTTCGCATAGTTTTCCAGTGATGAGGCTGTATTTTCATTCGTAAAACACACACACTATTTCCCCTTTTCACAGCGGTTTCATTCACCGATGGCACTGAGTTTCTTTTGCTTCGCTTACTTATTTTAACGTTTTACTCCCATCAAGGTTTCCCCCCATCAATTAATGTGGCAACTAATGATCTGTGTAATCCATCGACAGATCTTGGTTTGGTTTACTTCCCTAGATTCTAATCGATATTTCCAATTGATGATTCGCTTAATTACAGTTTTTTCTCTTCGCGAAACATTTTCCTCCCTCCACACACAGGTATCGATCTTCCGAGCAAGAGATGATCGGAAGGTCGAACCGAATGATGATAATCATCGGAAGGAAAGCAAAAGTAGCAAGAGGCGAGCGAAAACACAGATCAAAGTCAATCGGCGCGCAGCATCACCACGGTGCGTGAAAAGCTTCAGTCTAACTAATTACGGTGATTTTTCACACCGCAAAGTGCACCGCGCGCAAACAACTTTGAGGGACTCTGTGAAGTTTGCTGTTATGCTGTCCCTCTGTGTTGTGCGTGGATAAACTATTCGCTTCTCACATTTTTGCGCCGCCAGCATCTTTTTGTTTTCGTTCGAAATCATACCTAATGTGGCACCGTTCGCTCGCACCAGAGGGTGGGCTGCTGGGAAAGGAGCAGCATCAGAAACTAAAACAAAAAAGAAAAATATGTGCCATGAAAATTGAGCTGTATTGAGGTACTTTCGTTTCGAGATTTCTCACTCGCGCCGGTTGGCGAAACTAGCTTAGAGCAGCACTAGTTTTGCGCAGGCTGAATTCACGCAGGTTTATCTTGATGGGCGCACGATATGCTGATGGTGGTGCTGACGATTCTGGGCTGATGGTGAATGCTCTGGACGAGAAGTGAAAGACAACGCAGCATCGCGCTGCGCGCGTTGGATCGCAAAAAAAGGAGGAAAAGATTATCTTGATGGCCGCCCCGAACGCGTGACATGAGTGATCGATTGGCGTTACTTTCGGAAAAGGAAAAGTGTTCCCACTTTTGTATAGATACAGTTTTCAAGGTCGTCGAAAAATAAAATTTTGGATCCTTATCGTATTCGCTTCTTAGTGGCTGATGTAAGTAATTTATTGTTTTGATCTTTCACGTATTATGATGGAGGTACAAATTGGTTGTGTCCATTTTTCAAAATAAGCTCCGGCTGTTGTGGATGGTTCATATTGGCAGCTGTTTTTGGACAGTTTCGAAGCAATCATAAATCTTGGTACGATTCAAAGCAATAAGTTTTCTGAATTTCATACATTCCATCTTTGATTGGGCTAAGCGCTGCTGTCTCCGCCCAGAGAGGTATCTAAGCAGAGTTCCAGAGTGTTGAGATGAGAGTAGACTGGCTGCCCGACAAAGATGTAGAGATGAGAACGAATATAGCCAAAGCTGGTTGGTCTATACTGTTCGAAGGTTTATTTGCAACTGACTCTGTTCTTAGTTGGTTAGTTCTTTGTTTTTAAGAGGCTTTAAACTTTGCAGTTCATTCGCCTCTACCTGCTCTTAACATTTCGTACCCTATTTATATGATTGGTCCCATAGTGATTTGAATAATGCAATTGTTGTATGGGTTGCGTCTAGAACTGTGAGAGAGGAGCCAGCGGGCGTTTGTTGTGATAACCCTTATGTCAGCGCATACCAGTCACGGTGAACCAACGGGATGTATTGAAATATGTAGAAAATTTTAACATGACATTTTTTGCAAGACATTTTATGTGAAAATAATTTTGACGTCGGAGTACATCTTTCATTTCTATACTGGGGTGTAAGTTCAAAGCTTCGAGAACGAGAGTGTTACATTAGAAAAATAGGATTTTGAGCATTAATACCGGTTGAAAGAAATGGTATAATAACCACTTCATTCGAAAGATAAAATTTCTACGTGTTATATGTTTGTTACTTATTGATCCAAAAACTTGTTTCAATAGCCCAAAAAACTGCTTTGTAAGCAAGCTATTGAAATCACAAAAATCTGTATATAACCAGGTGCCAGCTCGAAAATCTACTCAATTATAATTGTACAGCGGATGGATCATGTTATCACTGCTCAAGATTGATATGGCGAAGCAAATTATATCACACACCAAGAGGAGAAAGACTCTTGACCCTTTTAGTTTTGTGGACGAGGCTGGTTGGTTCACCTTCACTATCAGTCAATTCAATCCGAATCGTGATCACTACCTATTCAAAATGCAGACACAGTTGGTACTGCATACTTTGCAGTCAACCTAGTACTATTTCCATCGGACACCAAAAAAAACTTTCCTCAAAATGCACCTAGGAGAAATCAATGTTGACTCTTTTCATTGGGGGATAAGCACTTATTTTATGTATTCCACATACGCTGCATATTCACATTGCATCGGAGAATATCCAATCATCACCCACATTGCAAAAATCGATTCATCGAGCTTGCAGCTATAAATCAACCTGGAACCAGTGAAATTATATTTTTTGCACTCGCCACATTAACTCACCTGGCATCTCATCTTTGTGATACCGAATCAAATAAAATTACACCGGATCGCAAAAGGCAAACACTAATCGCAATTGCTCAATCAAAACACGGAAAGATGGGTAATGCCGGGGACATAACCGGATTAATATACAGCGCAGATGTAATGTAGACAAACCAAATGCAGATGTAATGTAGATAAACCATTTTCAAAGCAGTGGAGCAATAAAACTTACGAATTAACTATCGGCCTCAACATTAGTATGTTGATTGTTTAGTGCTTAGAGTAACCCTGATACACTGAACTCATTGAGTATCAAATTAGTTTTTCAGTATGATTACAGCAAAATTTCATCTCAAATGCTCTCAAAAACATCATTCTCAAGTAAATAATCCACAAATTTGTCTATACACCACCTTTCGTGGAACGGCAACAGTAATCCGACCCGAACCGTTCGGTTTTGGCAGCGTAGTGAAAGCAATCGCAGCGAAACGAATGTTCACCTTTTGTTTTCAATCGAAGAAAACAGCTCTCGCCGCTGCAAAATGCCTTCTTTGCGTCCAGCTTGACTTTTAACTCGGAAAGAATGAAATAATTCGCGATAACTGAATGAACGATCGGGAATAGTTACAAATGAGCCCAAAACACCCAAAAATTCACACAAGATCTGCACCGGTTGGAAACCATGATGTGGGCTGACCTGGTACATCTTTTATTATTTCCTACATGATCAGTGTTTAAATTTTCGTTTTACCACCCATATATTCCTGTTAGACGTATTCCTACGTCAAAAAATAAAATCGGGGTTAAAACGCACAAATGTACTCACAAACAAAGATTCACGTCAAGTTTGAACACTTTTCTCATAAATGAATGACAACAACTTGCTTGATTGGAATTGTCCGATTTGAATTTTCTTGATGAGAAAGCGGTAAAAGAATAAGAAGAAAACAAACTATCTGTCATTCAGCTGGCTCCTCTCTCTCAGGTCTAGAATATTCGCCATAAACAATTCCATTTCCATGCGTACCTGTCTTTTGACAATTCGCTTGTTATTGTTTCTGTGTTGTGATTGTTGTGTTATCCTCAAAGATAAGTATTATGTGCCGTGAAATTATGTGTTCTCAATAATTATCGTTTCAGGTGATTGTTTGGGTATACGTGGATGACGATTTAAAGGTAAGTGACAATATGTATTACCATGTGTATACCAAACTAATTATTCTTTCTTTACAGGTGGGGATTAAGGTCCTTCAACTGCGGACTCCGTCGTGCTATTAGTGTTTTGTTTTGTAGTTTTGTTCAGTGTTGTTTAGGCGTAATAAAGTGTTTTTATAGAATAAAATGTTTGTTGTGTTTTTATTTAATTTCTTTGCTGGCCGTGACAGCTGCTAAGCGGGGATGATAAAAAAAATCACTTCTAATGATCAATGAATACAAGTACATCCCTTTGATCGGATGTTTTGATATCACCATCACCAGGTGATGCTCTCTTACTCGTCATATATACACAGAATGAATACTTGGAACGGTGAGCTAGTATGTTCTCAAAAATGCAAAATGGAAGAGAAATCGGGAAGAACTATGTAACGAATGAGGGACAAAGAAACTTGCATAAACTTGCTGCATCGAAAGCGATTATGACGTTTTGGTTCGCCGTCAGATAATAGAGAAGAAAAATAAAACATCTAAACTCACAAAGAAAATACAACGAAAACAAGTAATAAAAGAAAAAAAATAACATACTCATTACGCAAAACAAACAGAGAGATGATAGAATTAACGAACTTCTCGAACTGATCCGACATCAAGATGCGTAACAAGAAGAGCTTGAGATGCAAAAGCATAAGATGAGAAAAACGATCACATTCACTGAACATCTGAGCAGAGCCAGAAACAAGCAAGACAAAACGGCACAAGGATCAAGCATGGGTTGTGTCCCATTCACCCGAAACACATTTATCCGGAGCACGTTTACTCGAATGTGTCACATACCCGAATGTAACAAATACCAGGATGCAACACATACCCGAATGGACATTTACCTGAATGCAACAAATACCAGAATGTAACATTTACCCGAATGCAACGATTAACCGAATGCTACATTTACCCGAATGCAACATTTACCCGAATGGAATGTGGAAAGCAACAAAAAATACGAAGTAAAATGAGAATTTGTAATGAAGAAATTCAAAAAAGATATTGAAGACTTCACTGAGTCATTTTTAGAAATTAGTGTAGGAACGAATGACATGCCGCCTTGTTTCCTTTCCGTATTGATATTTAAGGCCAAGAGATCATTCAGAAATGAGCGTGGGTTGAAAAGCAGAAAAAAATAAGCAGGTTATTTTAACATTAAAAATATAAAGCATAAAAGCCATGAAAATGTGAAAAGAATTGATAGAAAAATGGTACTGATGTATTTACCACCGCAGCGCAGTTTTTAACATGAATTTATTATTTCGTGATGAAATTTATTCTGAAGTCGCGAAGTCCCCATTTAACGAGGATACGAAACCGAGGCGGCAACTCGCCGTTTGAAGCGGCAACCTCTCGCAAGCAAACCTGTGTACCACCGATTGCTCGGTTTGTTTGAAACATAGGATGATGCCTGCTAACGTTCGGTTGGAATTAACTAAAGGATCGTCTCCTATGTTTCAAACTAACCGCATTTCTGTCTGACTCGAGCATTAATAGAGCAAGTGAAACCAAAATTGGATTGTGAGGATTTAAGAGTACAAGAAATGTTTCTATGATGGTTTGACATCCCCTCCTCCTCTGGAAGTAGAAGGAGGGTCCCATAAAAATATTACACATATTTCAGCCATCCATTTTGACAACTATCCATGACAATTGATTTTTTTTTTGGAAAACTCTAAAGGAAAATAGAAAAATCCCGAAAATTGAATTCCATTTTTATTCCGAGTCCCAACTCTATTCAATGTTACCAGTGTTCTAATATAAGAGCGAGAGGGTGATATAGTGAAAAGGAGAGTGTGTCCCAGTGTTATGTGCTGTTATGTGAAGTGGAACAAAAGGGAAGATTAGTGAGCGGCAAGATATGTTAACGCATTATCCTCATGTTTTCTCGTTCTCGAGGATTTCTCCCTCGTTCGAATTATTGTGAAGCGTCAGTGAAGTGAAGTTGAGAAAATCTTTTTTTTAAGTTTATTTTTATAGAGCAAAAGTAACAAAATTGATATTTAATAACAAGAGTGATAAAGATATTTTTTTCAATGCGCTGAAGTGGGGAGTCCGGGTTGAGTGCTGAACAATCGTGCGCATTGTAAGCTAGTCGAGTTTTCTGTTGTTCGGTTCGAGAAATGTAGAATTGTTCGTTAAATAATGTGATTTCTATCTCAGTGAATTCAAGTTTATCGGAATTTTCTTAAATATCTGGAATGAATTTTGAAAGAAATGAAAGGTCAATCCAGCGAGGCAATTCAATATTTTTTTAGTTCTTCAATTCGGCCTTTATTGATATGTCAATATGCTTGTGTTCGTTGTTCACTCGGTTTCGTGTCGCAGCAAAAGTAAAAAAGAGAGAGAGCGCGCATTGCGCTGATGCATCACAATGAAGAGCTAAGTTGTTATCTCTTCTTCTCTTTATTTGATTATTATTAGTTTTAGACGATAGATGTATTAGTGTTCCAGCTAGAACCTTTTGTGAGTGTAGTTATTGTATCATGTATAGCCGATGTGTAGTTGTTTTATTTCCGCCCGTGTTGTCAGCAAAATGTCGCGGTTTCTGTATATACAAATATTATATAATTAATGCAATGTTTTTTTTTTATTCAATAGTTTTATATGTTATACAAAAAGAAATATGATGCTATTGAATAATATTCTTATTCAAAATTTTGTTTGGTGAATTTCTTTGTCAGACTTCGGAAAAAAGGAATTTTTGTACGACAGTTTTCTAGGCTTTCTGTGTAGAAATGTAGTTGAAAGCGATAATACATTTATATTTGTTTTTGGTTCCTGGTTTTGAAATTCCAGACACTAGATTGAGTTTATAAACTCAGATTAGAAAATCTATATCCGAGTAGTTTTCTCGGTTACCTTCTCAGGTTTCCGAAACGGCGTCGTTATTGACCAATTAAAGCTCGAATCACCGAAAATTACACAACGAGAATGATTTGCTAGTCCCAAGCGTCATCCTGTGTGTTCTTTGTGCAATTTGGTTGGTTCAGGTCAATCACGGAGAGCAACTACGAATTGTACAGTCTACCCAAGCTCATGCTCAAGCACATTTGATCTTGGCGCTAACGAAATTGATCTTTGTTCTAAAGTGGGAATGGATTTGCAGGTGAAAAAACGCACTCTTGTCTTCTAACTATATAAATAAAAATGAATCGCCAAATGTGTTGGTAAGCGCAAAACCCGAGAAAGGAATAGTTCAATGTGAGCTGTCTTTTTTTATTATATTATCTGTTTTAAACATGTTTTCCATGTAACGGAGAAACATGTTATTTGCAAGAAATTGAAGAATCTTGAATGAGAGTTGTGTCCGAAAATAATTTTATATTATAATGACTTGAAGTGCTAGGAAATTCATAGCAAAAGGAAATTGTAAAGGGACAATCAGAGGATCCATCAATAAATGGTTCTGCGATTGGATCGATGAACGTTCGCTTAGTAAAAAAACGTGAATGTTTAAAAGTATTGATAGCAAAAAAAACATTTTGGACGGGATGAAGTTTTCCGGGTCAGCTAGAGTTGAAATAAAAATCAAATGGGATAAAATCCTGTGGAATATAAATGGCTGCCATAGAAAAATGGAAATACTGTTAGGAGTAAATCTCTGCATTGCACTGGTATTACGAGAAGTACATGAGACCACAGTCGAATGCCTTCACAAATCGCTATTGAGAAGATATCGATGTACAAGTGCAACAAAAATGTCTACCACTAGGTAGCCATCGCGTAAATTGTAAGCATCTAAAATTATTATTGCGGATTAAGATATGAATTTTTGAAAATTAATTAAATTTCCATACTTTGTGAAATCGTAATTCGAAATTTAGAAAATTTTGCCAAATGACTTAAAAATCGATGCCAAATGACTTAAAATGCATAAAAAGTCGAGATCTGGTGTTATCTCGAAAAAAAAATTTTGACCGAAAATTGAGGCTTTGAGGCACCCCTAAATCATGTCCGATTGAGCTGAAACATTGCAAAATCATTTTTTTGGGCCAATAAACAAAATGTACATGGTCGGTTTCTGAAATTCGATGATGAATTTTTTTCCAAACATCCATTGCCACCCTAATGATTTTCTTCATACAAAATTGGTTAAATCTCAAAACTATCTCATAGGATAAAAAATTAAGGTTTTTCATGCAAAACCGCATGTAGATCCAATTTTCCATATTATTTTTCTTAAATGATAGCGATTTCGTAAAAAATTTCGTAAGTATTCAAATTCATTTAATTTTAAAAAATCATATCTTTATTTCGGTGAATCCGACACGGTCCCACCATACATCGAACTTTGTTAAATTGAAAGGGTTTTATAATAAACAAATTTATAATTCGAAAGCATATTTTTACGTTTTGAGTTATAAAAATTTTTAATATTGAATAAAATTTTTGAGAAAGAGTTTTCAACGGTGTATTCAAATGTTACTTTAATCTAGTTTCCAAACAACTTTGCTGTTCATCATATTTCAATCAGACATCTAAATTTAAAGTTATGATTTTCTGCGAAAAAGATTAAAAAGGATTCTGGGTACGCCCTTATAAAATAAGTTGTAATTAAACTAGGTCAAATCAGAGAGAGAGAGAGAGTCGGGACAGCGGCCGGCTGATTAGTCGATTGCTCATATATCTCTGACATAGCAGAGGTATATTTATCATACAGCTGAAGCATAAGTTCTGGAGAGGTGAAAGCTAGTGTTACTTGATTACCGACATACCTATGAAACAGATTGACTGATTATTCTCCAAAGAATTGATTAAAGTTCCGACCCTGTCCGTCTTAACAAATGGGCGTTTTAAAATTAGGCCATTGTATTAATTTGAGTATAAATGGTCTTCCAACCAACATATTTTATTTACGCATTTCTCTATTGTCTTCGAGCCTCCTCCCATCATCTAAAATGAATGAACAATTAAATAGGAAATCAATGGTGAATTTAATAAGGGCATATCATGCAAGCCTCAGTGTACAGTTCTCCAAACGTATTTTCATTGAGCGTTCCCTAGTTGATTAATTACTCCAATTATTGAGATGCGTGAGAACGTTTACTTTCCTATTTTCATTCATTCAGCACGGCAAAAGCAGGTTGTCCAGAAATATTTGCAACTTTTAAAACTAGCTAAGCAACATATACAATCTGCGAAGGTTGAATTCGACCAGCTTGCCATTCGAATTAACCAAGATAATTGTCGCTCTGTTTTCAGCCATACAGCGCAAAAGTCAAACTTCTTTTCCCCGTTTCTGCTGAATTCTGTGTCTCGGTGAAAAAAGTGAAACTTTTAATTACATTGCGGCATAGTAACTGACCGCAGTTTAAAAACCCAACGCAGTTCGCTCTCGACATCGGCGAAAAGTAAGAAAACTTTCGCACAAATCGTACGCATTAAAATAAGCAACAGACTGAATAAAAAACCGGTACGCCTCCACAGCTGTTTTGTTCGCATTATGTCCATCAAAGCACGATCGGAACAAAAGCGATATTCAAATGTGAACCGCATTTTGAGGCCCCCAGAGGATTCATCAGCGTCATTGGTTCCAACTCGAAAGCTCATAGCTCTCCTCGCCACTCACTGATCTACTCGCGCACCTTTCACTTTTTCCAGTGGTTCTTCTATAAGTTTGGAGAGTTCATATCAAGGCTAGAGACGGCGCATCGCGGATCGGTAGCAAAAAGTGCATCGATTCCGTTCCGCCGAAAGGTTACAAACTTCAGGCCGAAGAAAGACCGCTTTAGTCATCCCTAATGGACAACATTGTTATTGGTAATTGCAGTACCATTTATGTTACGCGGAAGAAAATACGGCGTACATGCAGTAGGAGCACCACCAATTACGGGCATCCGACACACCGCGAAAAGCCCACAGTCATCGAACACAGGGGAAGATGCTGAGCCACCGCTCGTATCGTTTGTTATGTGTGAAACAAGCAACGTAACAAGTTAATTGTGGGGGCTGTCTGAGCCCATGTGGATACGAGGATGTTAAAATGTTGCTGTGGGTCCAATCGGGGCTTAATACGCTGCTGCTGTTGTTCTTCCATTGTGAGTCGGCAATTGAGCTTTCGCAGCAGTGATAGTTCGATTCGTTATGCGACTCCAAAGCTACACTGAGACGAGGTGAAAGTGTAGCAAAAATTCTGCGATTTGATGCCAGTGAGAATAGGTAGAGCAGTTATTCGTGTTGTTGATGAGGCTGTCGAAAATTACACCCTAACAAAATATATTTTTAATCAAATTGACAGCAATAATGTCAATCATTCGATTAATCTTTTGAATTCTTTCATGTTCACTTAACGTCAAAAAAGTTTCGATTCCTTTTGATTGACTTTATTTTGGTTCATTTAATTTGATATTTCAAACTTTTCTGCACAATGTTAGTTCAGCCGATTTTAGTCGTTCTCGTGTATTTAACCATTATACCACATTTAGCCACTGTTCTCTTCAATGGGATCCTCCTTCAAAGTGTGATCTTCAGATGCTATCAGCGTTTCTTCAGGTCCCAGAGGTTTGGCTGTGTATTGTGGTCCAGGACATATTCTGGGACCCCCACGGGCTCCGGGTCCTCTAGGGCCCCATCGGCCGGAACGAGGCCTTGAATTGTTGGCACTCTCATCTTTTGGATTAATTGGCGATATCTGACGCATTGTGTCAAATGTTGGATAATCCGCTGAGATTGAAAGAAACACCGTGGCCAAAAATAGAGCGATCACTAATAGCTTCATGTTGGCGGCGCTGTCGATGATAACTTGCACTGCTGAGTAGGGCTACCTAGCGAACGGTTTTTCGACTGTAACACATAACCTTTTATAGTTGGATTTATGTTCTGGTGGCGCAATAATGCGAATTTGATTGATGCATTTCTTACCTGAGGAAATTATCCGATTTGAATGGGAACAAAAGCTCGAAAACATTTTTGTTATATTGTAAATTAATTTATTGTGACAAATTTGATGCACGTTGTAGAAAACTACATAAATAATCCAGATTTCGATGATTAATGTTTCATTTGTTTCGAATCATTGAATCTCCTGCACGATTCAGTTCTTTTAGAGTAATTTTAACTCCATCCATCTCTTCAGCACCAGTGACCAAGTATTGTGTAGTCCCACAAGAAAAAAGTACAGCGGAGTTCAACGGCATTTTTTTATTTATAATAAGAGATTGAGACTGAGATCATCTTATTTTTCTTTCAGTAGTTCAATCAATATACAGGGTCTTTCAGATTAAACGATCACGCAACAAATTTTGATAACTTCTACGAAAGTGAACCGATTTTTATTTTTAAAAAACGAAAATAAAGCATATTTTAGGACATTTCCGATGTGACCACCCCATTTTTGATGACGCGTTTTAAACGGTGAACAAAATTCTTCATGCACATCTCTAACATTACGACTTCGATCCTGTTGAAAATCCGAGATATTTCTTCTTTAAGTTCCTCCAAATTTTGTGGCTTATTAACATAGCAACGGCCCTTCACGTACCCCCAGAGGAAATAATCGATGACGAGAAATGTTGAAATTCTTACCAAAAGAGGACAAAGTTTCATTAAGGCTTCGGTTGCTTGAGTAAAACGATTTCACTAAAAATACACGTTCTTGTAAATTGTTCATCTTGACACTAAAAACCGTCCGATCAGACCGAACGGGTAGCCGAATATTATCGTCCCGAAGTGGGGAATGCAGTGTTACCATCGATGGAGCGAAAAAAAAATTATAAGGAGCTATTCGATTTTTTTTGTGTGTGAACGTTTAATCTGAAAGACGCTATACAACGTGATCGGTGAAATTTTTTCCTGGCACTCGAAAAAATTTCACCGATCACGTTAATCACGTTTGTTACAGTTTTTTATCTCTTTTGTTTATTTTAGGCTCATTAGCCTTTTAACTGTAACAGAGCCGAATTTTAATCGTGTACATGTCACATGTTTATCATGTCTATAATTAGCACATTACACAGTTGCCATTTTTTCGATGTTAGAGTATTCCCTTCTATACCATTGCATATGGTACACATTTACACAGTAGCCATTTAGGCGTAAGAGTTTTCCTTCTGTTCTTCCATTATCCAGTTAGACCGGACAGCGGAGACAGTTGATTAATCATTGTTGAGCTATTTATAGAACAGCAGCCCGATGTGTCTTGCAGAGCAGAGCAGTTGTATGGATGAATCGATCTTATTTCGACCGTGGATCGATCTCCATCGCTGATAATTGTTGCGTAGACGTAGTTATTCTGTAACAACACAAAGATGGTCAATGAGGGCCCTGAGTTTTGAACTTACGATCGATCGCTTACTAAGCGAACGCGCAACCAATGTGGCTACGGAGACCCCCGTTTGTTACAGTTGATTTTAATAATTTTCCGTACTTATCGTGCGAGAAACTTGAATTTTAACATTGCACGAGCAATATTTTTGTTGCGCATCTTCTTGTTAAGACGCCATCTTGGAAACTGAAGAGCAAACCTCAAAATAATTCAAATAATTCTACACAAACACACCTACAAAATGAGCAGTGTTCACATTTTTTATATGTACACTCAAAAGAAATTTAAGTTGGCCATATTTTGATCGTTTCACCATTTATGAATGATATCTTTATATCTCGCCATTAACGATATAAGGTAAATGATTTTGGTTTGTCCAGTCGAAAATATGATCATGGTTTGCCCATTTTTTTGAATAATTCTGCGCTCCTGTGTCAAATAAGGTATTCGAATGTATCAAAACATCTAAATGAAATTGTCTTTTGACGTAGGATTACGTCTTTCGGGAACATATTGGGGTACAAATTGAAAATCGAAAATCGAGCACATCGTGAAAATTGTCCAATTTCAAACGCTTATTGCTCAGTCATTTCATGATGGATTGATGAAATTGTTGCGTCAATCGATTTCGGCACTTCATAACAATTTTTTATATTGAAGAAAATTATATATGTCATGAAACTAACTATCGAACAATTGAAAAATCTCAACCCCTATCTAACGGAAATACCCACTTCTGATTGGTCGAGATTGACAACACATGCGGCGGGTCCCTATCAGAGACATCAAAACCAAGCCGCCTGAAAAAGTGATTTCCCATATGCTCTACGATTTACCATCCTCCTGTCATCATCACCCGGTAAACATTGGTGGAGTGAACAAACAATACCCAACAACCAAACAAAATGGCCCTTTCCAGTAGGCCACCAAATCATTATCAAAGAGTTTAACAATGTAATTCTTCAAACATATCCAAAATCAACAGACGGAATCCTACGTCATCTATGAGTTGTGTCTAGAGCACAAACCATCTGTAACTTTTTCATGATTTACAGTAGTTCTATAGTATATTTTTATGTTTTAAATGTCATGTTTTAAAAGATTATAAAATACACCTTCTATTTGTGTCAAGGCGCCCCTCATTCGAGCTAACTTTAAATCTATCACCAGATGATTATTTGGCACGTATTCAGACCTTTTCTGGATTATAACACTTGCAAATATTGTAAACATCATGCTTGCACACCATTTGTATCAGATTTCCATAGCTAAACCATCAAATTCACGCATTTTGATGAACTCAATTCTGATCACGAGTTGGCCAATTCATAATGTTATTTTGAACACATGAGCTCTATGGCAACCGCTTGGCGCGCTGTAGTTTGTTGATTGTGTCCTTCGCGCATAGTAGAAATGAAGTTTCTCTGTGTTGAGTGTGTTGAGGGTAACACTTTTAAAATGCCCAAGAAAAGGCAATATTCGGACGAAAGCCTAAATTATGAATGGATCATTATGATGACAGTAAACTCAAGCAATGATAAATGCAACATCTACTTGTGAATCCGAATGTTTTCATTCAAAAATTGTGGTTTCTAAAACCGAACAAACCGTGATCATTTTCTGGGCGAACCATGATCAGAAGTGTTCCAACCATGATCATAATTCCTCTTTAAGGAAAATCGTTGGAAAACATAAAAAGTTTAATAATTTCAACACCTTATGGTATTATTAGCAACTAGAGACTTGGGGCTTTTCAACAAACCCAAACTCGTATTATTTGTGATTTTCATGAAGAAAAATCGATTTGCATTTACTAGTTGCGTAAAAACACCCCAAACTAGACAAACCAAGATCATTTACCCTATCATAACTTGAAGAATAAAAGGAACACATCTCTGATTTCCAGATATTTTATGTAGAAAATCCTCAGCTTTCAAGAAAAAATATAGCACCCTTTGTCTACTGTAAAAAACAGATACAAAATTGTAGTATTTTTCCAACCACCTTCTTCTTCTTCTTCTTCTTATATGGCACTAACGTTCCTAGAGGAACTCCGCCGTCTCAACGTAATATTACTTGCGTCATTTTCATTAGTACTTAGTTGAGATTTCTATGCCAAATAACACGCCTTGAATGCATTCTGAGTGGCAAGCTCTAGAATACGCGTGACCACAGTGCAAGTCAGAGGAAATTTCTTTGAAGAAAAATTTCCCCGACCAGAACGGGAATCGAACCCGAACACCCGGCATGCTAGGTTTCACGCTAACCACTCGGCCACGGGAGCACTTCCAACCACCTAGTTGGTCTTAATTTGATATGTCGATCATGTGAATCGATCCAATGATATATTTCTTTTTTGAAAAAGTTATTTTTTGGAAAAAAAATGGAAAAAAAAATTCGGACCACTCTAAAATTGAAACGAAAAAAAACCTGCGGAGGCACAAATAAAACGGACCTTATATTTTGCGATAAGGAACAAAACTTCCAATTTTCACGAAAACCAGAGAACTAGTATATCGATTTGGCATGGAATGGCTGTTTGATTGTATGAAAAATTATTCTTTAGGTTTTGATAATCAATATTTTAAGAAATTAATGATCACCCAGAAAATCGATAGGCAGTTTTGAAAACACAATAAAATAATATACAGAGTATAATTACTAATTACTAAAAAGTTGAACGGCAGTATCCAAGGCACGACCAGACAGTTGACGTAGGATCACGTTACGATATTTTATACATGTAAATTTTAAATATCTTTGCAAAGATACGCCGAAGTCGCATTCGACCACTTGCGGGTACAAGAGCGACCGCAGTTCACTCGTATCACCGGTGAGTTGGGCTGAATTGATTCTACTATAGAGGCTTTAAACTACAAAGTTAATTCGCCTCTGAAAATCTCCAGTAATGATTTAGTCACGTTGCACTATTTTGAGGTCCGGGTTAGGGATTCGCATTAGGAAAAAGCCTTGCGGTCTGCTCAAATATACAAATGTATAGGACTCATATCAACGCTTTCTTTAGCTAACTAATTTTTTTTGTATATTCCAATAGATTGTTAGGAAGTGTCCAAATCGATTGATGCAAGAATCTCGTCAATCCATCGAGACATTTCTGAGCAAGGAGTGCTCAAAATTTGACGTTTTGGAGGAAATGGATTTCGTAGTATTAAACGACGGGTCTCCCACTTTCGTGCACGGCTGGATCGAAGCGGCGACAGACCTAAGCTTCTCCAGCCCCAACCTGCTGGCCCTGCTGCTGTGGCGGACGAACTCCAATTTGATGGGTACTGATCAGTACTCGATCATCATTCGAACTTACGATATACCCTCAACATCCTGCAGGCGACTACGATGATGATACGGCCAAGCGGTTTGAACAGATTGTCAAGTAAGTGTCGAAAAACTCCTAGGATACCTCAACCGGTACTCCAGCCAAGCAACTATTAACCAATTCTCAGAAGATCTTTTCAACACAGCTCTTACCTCCATACCACGGGCAGTTCTACTCCGATAGGAGGACAGTTCAGTGGTGGTACCTCTAGATGAGAGCTGCCATAAAATCAAGAGGAAAACCATTGAGGGTGACCATTCGGCTACCTGCTGGACATCCGAACAAAACGAGAGCAGTCAAGCCTATCGTACGACTCGAAACGAACACAGGAATAGAATACATAGTTATGACGACGAGTAAATTCCTTTCCGGGAATGAGAAAATTCCAGGGAATAACGCTATCCACGGTAAACGGTACAACAAAAAAAAGTTTTGGTGGTTCTGATTTCATAGCGTTCTTCTCCTACTAGACGATCAGATCAAAATCAATTGAAGGGCTCAGAATGCAAGGGGTGTAAGTGACTTGATCGATTTCATTCTAAGCCCCTCAATCAACTATGGCGGCGATTTTCTCGCAGCTGGCGCACAATGCGCCCACAGACGATTATATATTTGTTTCACCACCATAATTATCTTCATTCAATACGTTAACCCCATGTCGATCCCTAAGGGACTTTAACTTTTCGTTAGAAGAACGTTGATCAATGGGACTGACAGTTGCAAAATAAGGGAATAAAAAATATGGTTGGTTTTCGGGTGTTTCACGATATGTGACTATTTTTTTAAGTCGAATTTATGACTATTTTCTATTTGTACAATAATTTGTACAATCTTTGGAAGCGAGGACTGACACTGATGTTGTGCAAATGCTCTTTTTTCGGGTTAAATGGAGAGCGCAGCAAGAACAATGCGGGGCTCAACGAGTTAACAGCTTATAAAACCATCAATGAGTACGTGTGATTCGATAATACACAATCACTCTTCACCTGCCGGTATGAAAACCAACGATGTGCATCTATTCATTCTTTTTTTGATCGGTTTTGTTATTTGAGTTTTGCAACCATATTTCTTCATAATTCTGGCAGTTGGATTACCGCGGAAGAGATTATCGGGATCACTTACGCGAACCAGCAACTTCTTCACACTTTAAATCAAGGTTGCCGTAACAGTACCGTTCGAATTTTCACCACAAATCAGATGAGTGCCGCAGTAACTATGGGAGAAAAAGATGGCGAACCAATCAAGTCAACCCTGTGCGAGGTGCAAGAAAAATATAAATTCGCGAACCGGAAAGCCTTTACAGTGCGACGGAAGGTGTAAACAGTGGTTTCACAAGGCCTGCACATCGTTATCTGATGCGGAATATCAGGAAATCCAGACGGTTCCTGATAAATTTTGGTTTTGCATTCCTTGCAAGGAAATCCGAAATAGGAGCAGAAGAAGTACGATCAACATGGCTGACCCACCGTTGTTGTCTACACCACGCAATACTGAAAGAGATGCTGATTCGTCTAATCTGGAAATTGGAATTGGGAGGATTGAATCAAAGCTGGATAAACTGATTGGCTGGCAGCAAGAAGTGATATCGGAGGTGCGCAATATCCAAGCTGCACTTAATGAACTACGTACCACAACTGAAACCCTAATGGATGAGCAGCAACAGTTACGTGAACAAAATGATGAGCTGCGAAAGAAAGTAGAATGGTGTGAAATTGAAATCGACAAACAAAAGCAAGAAAAATTGAGCCATTCTCTGGAAATGTCGAACATTCCGGACATGGAAGGTGAAGATCTATTTAAAATTATAAATACTATTTGCGGAGAGATTGGAGTCGAACTACGAAAGGATGAAGTCAAGGAGATCTTCCGGACGCCTGCCTATGCGTCCACGAAATCTCAATTGCCTCCATCTATTCAGGTTAGATTCCATAGTAAGGAGAAAAGGGACGATATAATTGCAAAAAAGAGGAGCAAGAGAGACCTAACTACTGCTGTGTTGAAAATGAATACCGGGAATTTACGCGTTGTAAACATTTACATCAATGAGGTGATGACAAAGCGAAATCGGTATTTGTTCAAATTATCGAGAGATCTAAAACGTGATGGTAAAATCAAGTTTGCCTGGTTCAGAGACGGTAGATTGTTGGTGCGGAAAACCGAAAAAGGTAGAGTCAGAGAAGTCTTATCGTGTGACGCCCTGAATGAATACATTAAATGATCAGAACCTTCAACTACCGTCTCAATCGAACACACGATCATTAACCACTATTAAATCTCTCAAAATCAACAAAACGAATAGTCTCAAACTGTTCTACTTCAACGCTAGAAGTCTACGAGATAAACTTACTGAGCTAGAAGTACTACTGGATGATGCCCCATGCCGAATGGATGTTCTTCTGATAACAGAAACATGGTCCCGTGGTGATGTCGAATCATCCATGTCACTTCTAAACTACAATTGCTTCTTCGCTTCGCGATCATCAAGGCGAGGAGGAGGTTCAGCAATATTCGTTCACAAAGATATCAATGCCAAACTTGTGGAATCGTATTGCGACGAATACAACAGTATTGTTGCTGTGGAAATTGGATATCCACAAAAGATTGTTTTGACCTGTGTATATAGGCCACCCCAAACACTTGCCACCGCTGTGGATGGATTCATAGAATTGCTAGATGAATTTCTCACTCGACGAGGAAGATACACCATGATCTTATGCGGAGATTTCAACATCGATTTGTTGCGAACTAACACTACCGTGCAGAAATATACGACTACGGTTCACTCAAATGGATTTAACTTCTGCGACACTACTCCGACCCGATATGACGCGTGTCTGGATCACATATCTACTAACAACACAGCAATCCACACAACAGTACAACATCTGCAGTACAGTTTATTCGACCACGATGCTATCTTCGTTGAAGCCGACTACAAGATAACTAGCCTGCCACAAATGCGAGAAGTTTACCCAAAAATTAACATTAACAGTTTCCGTGAGATCCTGCTACAGCACCCTATAGTGACGAGCCGTAGTGTCGGTGTGGAAACTAACTACACTTCGTTCATCTCAAGATTTCAACAAGCACAGGGAAATTCATCGAAACGCATACTAGTGTCAACAGTAACTCGCAGACATTCGAAACCGTGGATGGATTACGAAGTAGTGGTGTGTATACGGGCCAAAAATTACTGGTATGCAAAACATCGCAAAAATAGATCCGATAACTTCGTCCGAAACGTATATTATGACTGGTGTAGAAAAATGACATACATGAAGCGAAGCAAAATGAAACAATACTATGCTAATAAGTTTGAACGAGCTAAGGGAAGTGTATCGAAAACTTGGGACACTATAAAGCAAGTTATAGGTACGATCAAAAACTGTGATGCAATTACCGGAAAGTGTGATACCTTAGAAGATAGACTATGTGTGCTTGAAAATACGAACAACTACTTCGCCAGGGCTGGCGCGCAACTAGCGAAGAAGATACCATATGTGGATCTGGGACCATTCTGCGAACAAACCAATATTTCGCTCAACTTCACCACTGTTGGGCTATCAAATGTGAAAGAGTTTATTAATGCACTCCCAGCAACAGCATCAGCTGGCTATGATGGAATCCAGTCAACAATTCTCAAGGAACTCTGTGAAGAACTGTCGCCGAACATATGTGACATAGTTAACTCCTCAATCCTACAAGCTCGAATACCAGCTGAACTGAAAGTAGCGAAAGTGGTTGCAATTCCGAAATCGTCAACCCCTAGTAATATCTCAGAATTCAGGCCAATCTCAATTCCTTGTGTAGTCGACAAAATTCTTCAAAAAGCTATTAACAAACAGCTCATGGAACACCTTGAGAATCACAGTCTTCTCTCATCTCGGCAATACGGATTTCGGCCGAGTTCTAATACACAAGCTGCTTTATTCGACGTCGTTTCAACAATCCAATCGCTATGTGATCGGAAGGAAAAGGTTGCGGCGGTGTTTCTTGATCTAAGCAAGGCTTTTGATACCTGTAATCGAAAAATTCTTCTCCGTCGTTTGAATGAGCTTGGAGTGAAAGGAAAGAGTTGTAAGTGGTTCAGAGATTTTCTCGACAATCGTAAACAATATCTTTACGATAAAGGTATCAGTAGTTCGCAGCATCCTATTGACTTTGGAGTTGTTCAAGGTAGCACATTAGGACCAACGTTGTTCAACTGTTAAATCAACAACCTAAAAGACCTACCTCTTCATGGAATCTTGTTTATGTATGCTGGCGACATCGTGCTAATTTACACCGGAGCAAACTGTAATGAACTCCAGCAGCTGATTAACCAGGACCAGATAGCGCTTCATAGGTGGATGAACCAGCATAAACTTACAGTAAATATTTCGAAAACGAAATACATGTTGTTCAACGTTCCTGAAACAAACAACATCGAGATTCGCTACGGAGGTAACATCATCGAAAGGGTTAATACATTCAAATATCTAGGTGTATTACTTGATGAAAAAATCAAATGGAATGAACACATTAGTAAGCTGAGCTCTAAACTTGCTCAAGTTGCTGGTATCTTCAGGAGAATTGCGGATCTCGTACCTCTAGAAACGAAACGGTACCTGTACTTCACTTTATTCCATTGCCACCTCACGTACGGCATGCTAGTATGGGGACTGCCAGTATTACAGCACTGAAATCCTTGCAAACGATTCAGAATAAGGCGATCAAGAATTTGTTTGGTTATCATCGAAGGACTTCAACTGCGTTCATCCACTCGAAACATGATATACTGACCGTTAAAAATGTGTATATTCATGCAGCTTGTATGCATATCCATCGTATCCTACATGGCACTGTTCATACAAATATAACTCTCAGTCGGCTATCCGAACAACATCAATATAACACCAGAGGAAGAGATCGTTTGCTATCCCTCAGACGATATACGACGACATTTGGACAGAACTCTGCGGTCAATAGGGCAACTGCTCTGTACAACAATCTCCAGCAAGAACTAAAAGTGCTTCAAGAAAATAATTTCAAATCCAAATTGAAAGCTTTGTTTCTTATTGAACAGTCCTCTGCATAAGTTTATAAGTTTGAAATGTCTTTTAATTTTTGTTATTAGTTTGTCAATCAAATTCAAATAGTAAGATACTTGTACACATGTAATAATACGCCTACATGTTGGCATATATATATTCAGAGTGTCTCTAAGAGCCATGCGCTCAAAGACAAACAAGGTGATTTAAATAAATAAAAAATAAATAAATAACTCCACTCGAGTGCAAAGGGTTTTCAATCATTTTCTCTCAGTTGCCATCCTTGTTCACAACAAGGCCACTTAGTCTACGAACGCAACGTAACATGACAGACTTCAAACATCAACTGAGAATGCGTATTAGAGAAAATATTCATAAATACATCATCTGAGTGCCTGAGGTGTTGGATCCCTGTGAAATCTACTGAGTACATCTGCTTAACACTCCCTTCAAAGAGATTAATCTCACTGGGAGTGCACTCGACCCATCCCAACTCCATGGATTTGCCTCAACAGCTGTTCGAAGGAACCACCATAATTATAATTTCTGGGTGCATAAAATATATTGTAAAATGTTATCAATATACATATTATAATAAATGTAACACACTTTTGCCCTTTTGATCTCATTTTCGGATTTCGCGTCGTGCAACATACCTATATGTGACTGCTATTTGACTGAAGCGAGACTAGAATGCACATCGCAACTGAAATATTCTTGTATACTCCACCTGGTGCAAGCGCAGAACTTGCGTTGCAATATTTTCCTCCTTTCCTTCTACTCTGCATTCGCAATTCTAGCGAGCAATTTATGCGCAACTGACTTGCACAGTAGACTTCGCAATAGAAGTGGTATACAAAAAAACTATGAGTGGATTATACCTATTATATTATACCCACAATGTTGACGTTGGACTGCCCTTGACTTACTGATCATTGGAGAGTGTTGATTAAATTATTGATTAAACCAGTGATTCAATTAAACGATTTACGAATCATCCGAACAAATCCAAGTTTGGGTCAATTCATGCATTTTGATAGATTACGCTCTTCGCTGCAAGTCTGATGCATTGTCTTTTATCGTGGACTTCCAAAATATGTGAACGGAAAATTCGTCAAACGATCAATGTATTTTACATTTCCCTCTGAAGTTATTGTATCTCATTGCACTTCTCGAACCGCATTTTTTCTTAATTTTATAAACTTCAGGCACTCAGTTCTAATTTTGTCATTTACGTTGAACGCATATTATTGAATCAATTGACGTTATCGCAGCAAATTGTTATCAATATTTTGTCAAACGGTATACGTAGAAGTTCAGTGAACTGAAGACATGAAGGGATATCTCTCAATGCAGTCTTGAATAACCGAGCCAAAGTATTGTGTTCATACTGTTTCTGGAGTCCGCACATATTTCCGGTCTGCAGAAATGCATGCGAGTACAGAAGTACCACCAGCTTACATATGTTTGCAATGTCGATTTCACACAGATTCCAGCGAGTGTACATCAACCGCTGCGCAATCATAACTGAGTGGATTTTCGAGCGGGCATTCGTTTATATATTCATATTTGTGTGATTTCGATAGTCTATTTCCAAAGAAATTGTTAAGCTATTGAAACAAGTTTACGGGTCAATAATTAACAAACACATAATCTTATCATTCGAATGAAGTTATTATCATACCACTCGCTTCAGTCGGCAAAGAGTTATTACCGTTCAAAACATCGCCCTCCAAACGTAACGCTCTCGTTATCGAAACTTTGAACTTATAGAATTATAGAAGTTATAGAACTTTTGTTTTGTCTCGGACTCTGTGGCCTAAAACTAGGTCTACACTAAAAACTACTCTGCGTAAGCCAATTCTGTTGCTTCTATTTGAAAGATGAAACAATTTAGTACAGGATATAGTAGTGGAACATCTAAATTAGTGGATTTAAATTACTTTTTGGAAGTGAAAATTTCGAAGTTTTTTCCCAAAAAAAATTTTTATCCCAAAAAATCATATTAAACTTGACTGCTTTTATCAATCAAGTTAACGCTCTCAAACCAATCTACAATTTGTTCTTTGACACTCAACTTCTATCTTTCTTAATTACGCTGCAATATCGATATAAACAATTCCTGGTGAAAATTCAAGCAAAATCTTCAAAAATCACGATTTTTACCCGCTTTACATATAATAGCCACTTAAATTCCACTTTAACGGTCAAATGTTACATTTTTTCTTGAAACAAGTCATTTGTAAAATGTAAAAAAATTCTTCAAACTGTATATAATCGAGTCCGCCCTGTATTAATATTTACTTCTTTAGTTAAAATAAGCATATATTATAAAGGGTGTGTCACATCAAATTGCATCACGGAAAAAACGCTGTAGAAATTCGCCCAGTAGACCGATCCTTTTGAAAATTTTAGACAGTAAAATAAAAACTATCAAACAACTTTTGGCATTTTCTTTTTATTCATACTTCGAAGCCCAAGCCCGTATGCTCGCATCTTCCTCTTTACCCCGTCCATAAGGTTCTGTACAACGTCAGGTTGTAGTTTTTTTTGAACAGAAATCCATTTTCTCTTGAAGTCCGCCTCCGATTTGACAACTTTTTGGTTCTTCCGGAGGGACTGCTTCATAATCGCCCAATATTTCTCTATTGGGCGAAGCTCCGGCGCGTTGGGCGGGTTCATTTCCTTTGGCACGAAGGTGACCCCGTTGGCTTCGTACCAATCCAACACGTCCTTTGAATAGTGGCACGAAGCGAGATCCGGCCAGAAGATGGTCGGGCCCTCGTGCTGCTTCAATAGTGGTAGGCGCTTCTGTAGGCACTCCTTAAGGTAAACCTGCCCGTTTACCGTGCCGGTCATCACGAAGGGGGCGCTCCGTTTTCCGCAAGAGCAGATCGCTTGCCACATCATGTACTTTTTGGCAAACTTGGATAGTTTCTGCTTGCGAATCTCCTCCGGAACGCTGAATTTGTCCTCTGCGAAGAAGAACAACAGGCCCGGCAGCTGACGAAAGTCCGCTTTGACGTAGGTTTCGTCGTCCATTACCAGGCAATGCGGCTTCGTCAGCATTTCGGTGTACAGCTTCCGGGCTCGCGTCTTCCCCACCATGTTTTGCCTTTCGTCGCGGTTAGGAGCCTTCTGAACCTTGTATGTACGCAGGCCCTCCCGCTGCTTGGTCCGCTGGACGAATGAACTTGACAAATTCAGCTTATTGGTGACAACTCCGGATTCTCGAAATGAGTGCGCAGGATTAATTCACGACGCTCTTTTTCGTTCGACGACATTTTTCCAAATTTACGAAAAATTGACAGTGAAGCATGGCCAACGTGATCTATACACTCTTATCTGATTATAAGCGAAAGCTGAAGATATAATTCCTAAAAATTAAATTTATACAGCGTTTTTTCCGTGATGCAATTTGATGTGACACACCCTTTATACATATTAAACTAAAAATGCAATGAATTCAGTTTAATGTTGAGTTTGGGAGATATCTATAGATACAGCCATTCCATGTCAAACCGAAATAGTGGTTCTCAGATTATCCTGGGAAGTGGAAGTTTTGTTCTTTGTCGCAAACCATTAGACCCGTTTTTTTTTATTTTTTTTTGTTAGGGTGATCATTTCTATTTTAGGGTGGTCCGGAAAATCAAATTTTTCCACTTTTTTCAAAAAATATTTTTTTTCAAAAATTCATAACTTTTGGACTACTGAGCCGATTTAAATGATCGACATATCAAATTGAAGCCAATTTGCTGATCTTTTTTGAAAAATTACCAGAGTTGCACAAGATTTTAATTTTGATTTTGTTATCAATTATTGTATTTGTTTTTTATAGTTTTCATGGTCTCGGGACCAAAGGCGCTATATTATTTCATATGTTTCTTGGAAAGCTTAGATTTTTTTACATAAGATATCTCGAAACCAGAGAGGCGTTTTTCTTCGTTTTTGAGTTATGATTTTTCAGAGATAACCAATGGTCCGGAAAATCATTTTTTTCCATTTTTTCCACTACAAAAAATTATAACTTTTGATCTACAGGACCGATTCAGATGATCGACATATCAAATTAAAGCCAATAAGCTAGTCTTGTTTGAAAATATATTACACTCTGAATAGAAATGGATTTTGTTTTCGTAATTATTGATTATATTTGTTTTCTATAGCTTACATCATTTCGGGACCAAGAGCGCCATATTTTTTTATATTTTTTTCCTGACAGCTGAGGTTTTTTCACATAATACATCTGAATACCAGAGAGGTGTTATTTTTCGTTTTTAAGTTATTATTTTTCGAAGTTAACATGTTTTCAGTTTTCGTTCAATATTTCTATGACTGGATGTATGTGACCATAATCCATTTAATTGGCAAGTGTGTTATTTTTTCAAGAAAGGCTAGTAGGCTTTAATTTGATATGCCGATCATCTGAATCGGTCCAGTAGTTCAGAAGTAATAATTTTTTGAAAAAAGTAATTTTTGGGAAAAAGGAAAACATGATTTTTTGAAACATCGGGTAACTTTAAAAAATCATAACTTGAAAACGAAAAAAAAACGCCTCCCTGGTTTCGAGATATGTTATGTGAAAAATCCTCAGCTTTGCATAAAAAATATAAAAAAAAATATAGCGCCCTTGGTCCCGAGACCATGAAACCTATAAAAAACAAATACAACCAATAATGACAAAACCAAAACCTGAAATTTTTGCAAGCATAGTATGTTTTCAAGTATGACTAGCTTATAAGCTTTAATTTGACATGTCGCCTTTCTAAATCGGTTCAGTAGTTCACAAGTTATGAAGTTTTGAAAAATGTCATTTTTGGAAAAAAGGGGGAAAAGTTGATATTTCGGATCACCCTAAAATAAAAATGTGCACCCTAACAAAAAAAAAAAAAATGCGGGTCTAATAGTTTGCGATAAAGAACGAAACTACCACTTTCGACGAAAATCTGAGAACTACTATACAGGGAAACTTCGATATAACGTACATTTCACTTTCAAAATTGTACGTTGTATCGAATTGTACGTTATATCGAAGCATAATAAAGTACTCACAAACGTAGTCTATAATACATTATTGTGTTGCTGTTTTAGTAAAGTTAATGAATAACTTCAATCAGAAGACGAAGCTAGCCTTTCTCATGATGTTTTCCTTCGTACTGTTGATTAAAGCTTGATTCATTTAGAATCCGGAATCACAAAACCAGCTGTATTTCGGGATTTATTGAAAGTACAAAACTTGTTTTAGCATCACAATACAGGTGATTCATTGTTCTATCAGAAAAAAAATATTGAAAAAAAATTTTCTTTACACTTTGGAAATGTGTACGTTATATCGAGTTATATCGAGGTAAAATGTACGTTATATCGAGTGACGTTATATCGAGTGACGTTATATCGAGGGTACGTTATAACGAGGGTACGTTATAACGAGGGTACGTTATATCGAAGTTTCCCTGTATCGGTTTGACATGGAATGGCTGGATTTCTGTCTGTCTGTCTGTCCGATTCTTATGGACAAGGAATCTACTGAACCGATCGACTTGAAAATTGGTATGTAGGGGTTTTTGGGGTCGGGGAAGATTCTTATGATAGTCCGAGACCCCTCCCCCCTCTCTAATGGGGGGCTGCCATACGCAAATGAAACGAAATTTGGCATGTGGAGGTTTTAGAGTGCAATAAATGATTCTATGGTAGTTAGACTCTCCACCCCCCTCTCTAAGGGGGGGGCTGCCATACAAATGAAACACAAATTTCTGCATTACTCGAGAATCAATCAAGCAAATGAAACCAAATTAGGCATCTGAAGGTTTTAGGATGCAATAAATTTTTTTACGGTGGTTAGACACTCCACCTCCTTCTCTAAGGGGGGAGGGGGCTGCCATACAAATGAAAGACAAATTTCTGCATAACTCGAAAAATAATCAAGCAAATGGAGCCAAATTTGGCATGCGAAGGTTTCAGGGGACACGAACGTTTCTATGGTGCATAAACACTCCTCCCCTCTCTCTGAGGCGGGGTGGGGGACTTGCTACTGCCATACAGATGAAGCATACATTTCTACATAATTCAAGAACTAATCTAGCAAACGGAAGCAAATTTGGCATGTGGAGGTTTTAGGAGGCAAGAAACATTTCTAAGGTGGGTCAACACTCCTCCTACCTTTTTGAGGGAGGGGAGAGGGGCTTCCATACAAATGAAACACAAATTTCTGCATAACTCAAGAACTAATCCAGCAAATGGAACCATATTTGGCATATGGGGTTTTTAGGGAGCAATAAATGTTTCTATGGTGGTTTGACACTCCTTTCCCCTTTCTAAAGAAAGGGAGGGGAGGGTGCTAAACAACTCAAGAACTTATCAAGCAAAACAAATTAGGCATGTGGAGGTTTTAGGGTGCAATAAATGTTTTTACGGTGGTTAGACGCTCCACCTCCTTCTCTAAGGGGGAGCTGCCCATATTTCAACCAATCATATTCCAACCAAACATGACAATTGAAAATGGATTTCAATGTGATGAAACGCACTCCTATATCGTCTTCTATCAGTATCAATAAAATTGGATCTCCGAATGTGTTGATAAGAACAAAACGCTTAGCTTAGCAAGAAAACGTGGATGTGATAACGAAAAATAAATTTTTGACGGAACAAAGTTTTCCGGGTCAGCTAGTTTCAGATAAACAGCACAATAATTATCCTTGCTTTCCAATGTAGTCAAGTCTGATGCATTGTCTTTTATCGTGGACTTCCAAAATATGTGAACGGAAAATTCGTCAAACGATCAATGTATTTTACATTTCCCTCTGAAGTTATTGTATCTCATTGCACTTCTCGAACCGCATTTTTTCTTAATTTTATAAACTTCAGGCACTCAGTTCTAATTTTGTCATTTACGTTGAACGCATATTATTGAATCATTTGACGTTATCGCAGCAAATTGTTATCAATATTTTGTCAAACGGTATACGTAGAAGTTCAGTGAACTGAAGACATGAAGGGATATCTCTCAATGCAGTCTTGAATAACCGAGCCAAAGTATTGTGTTCATACTGTTTCTGGAGTCCGCACATATTTCCGGTCTGCAGAAATGCATGCGAGTACAGAAGTACCACCAGCTTACATATGTTTGCAATGTCGATTTCACACAGATTCCAGCGAGTGTACATCAACCGCTGCGCAATCATAACTGAGTGGATTTTCGAGCGGGCATTCGTTTATATATTCATATTTGTGTGATTTCGATAGTCTATTTCCAAAGAAATTGTTAAGCTATTGAAACAAGTTTACGGGTCAATAATTAACAAACACATAATCTTATCATTCGAATGAAGTTATTATCATACCACTCGCTTCAGTCGGCAAAGAGTTATTACCGTTCAAAACATCGCCCTCCAAACGTAACGCTCTCGTTATCGAAACTTTGAACTTATAGAATTATAGAAGTTATAGAACTTTTGTTTTGTCTCGGACTCTGTGGCCTAAAACTAGGTCTACACTAAAAACTACTCTGCGTAAGCCAATTCTGTTGCTTCTATTTGAAAGATGAAACAATTTAGTACAGGATATAGTAGTGGAACATCTAAATTAGTGGATTTAAATTACTTTTTGGAAGTGAAAATTTCGAAGTTTTTTCCCAAAAAAAATTTTTATCCCAAAAAATCATATTAAACTTGACTGCTTTTATCAATCAAGTTAACGCTCTCAAACCAATCTACAATTTGTTCTTTGACACTCAACTTCTATCTTTCTTAATTACGCTGCAATATCGATATAAACAATTCCTGGTGAAAATTCAAGCAAAATCTTCAAAAATCACGATTTTTACCCGCTTTACATATAATAGCCACTTAAATTCCACTTTAACGGTCAAATGTTACATTTTTTCTTGAAACAAGTCATTTGTAAAATGTAAAAAAATTCTTCAAACTGTATATAATCGAGTCCGCCCTGTATTAATATTTACTTCTTTAGTTAAAATAAGCATATATTATAAAGGGTGTGTCACATCAAATTGCATCACGGAAAAAACGCTGTAGAAATTCGCCCAGTAGACCGATCCTTTTGAAAATTTTAGACAGTAAAATAAAAACTATCAAACAACTTTTGGCATTTTCTTTTTATTCATACTTCGAAGCCCAAGCCCGTATGCTCGCATCTTCCTCTTTACCCCGTCCATAAGGTTCTGTACAACGTCAGGTTGTAGTTTTTTTTGAACAGAAATCCATTTTCTCTTGAAGTCCGCCTCCGATTTGACAACTTTTTGGTTCTTCCGGAGGGACTGCTTCATAATCGCCCAATATTTCTCTATTGGGCGAAGCTCCGGCGCGTTGGGCGGGTTCATTTCCTTTGGCACGAAGGTGACCCCGTTGGCTTCGTACCAATCCAACACGTCCTTTGAATAGTGGCACGAAGCGAGATCCGGCCAGAAGATGGTCGGGCCCTCGTGCTGCTTCAATAGTGGTAGGCGCTTCTGTAGGCACTCCTTAAGGTAAACCTGCCCGTTTACCGTGCCGGTCATCACGAAGGGGGCGCTCCGTTTTCCGCAAGAGCAGATCGCTTGCCACATCATGTACTTTTTGGCAAACTTGGATAGTTTCTGCTTGCGAATCTCCTCCGGAACGCTGAATTTGTCCTCTGCGAAGAAGAACAACAGGCCCGGCAGCTGACGAAAGTCCGCTTTGACGTAGGTTTCGTCGTCCATTACCAGGCAATGCGGCTTCGTCAGCATTTCGGTGTACAGCTTCCGGGCTCGCGTCTTCCCCACCATGTTTTGCCTTTCGTCGCGGTTAGGAGCCTTCTGAACCTTGTATGTACGCAGGCCCTCCCGCTGCTTGGTCCGCTGGACGAATGAACTTGACAAATTCAGCTTATTGGTGACAACTCCGGATTCTCGAAATGAGTGCGCAGGATTAATTCACGACGCTCTTTTTCGTTCGACGACATTTTTCCAAAGGGCCTGGCCGGGTAAGGAAGTAAAAAGTGCCCCCAAACCAAATCACTAGCCGTATGGCAAATATTGTAAAGGATATTAAATAAGAAATTTTGGCGGTTTATTTGAACCCCTATCTGGTTTGACGTAGGATCTATAGTGAAAAACGTACTTTTCGTTAATTTCACGCCATCCTCAAAAGATCCGAGATAAAAATTTGAAAAAAATACTGAATGTGCATCTTACTACGATGTATCAAAAAAAATTATCAAAAAAAAATTTCATCAAAAATTTTAGTACTAAAAAAAATAATGAAATCTTGAAAATTTTTTTTTTGGGATTTAGAGATTCAGTACTACTCTAATTCATATTTTAATGTGTTTCTACGGCTTTTCTAGATATGTGTGATTTTTTTCAGATTTTTTTCAGTGTTGCGCGGTATCAAAAAATTTTTTTTTTATGTTTCCAAAGAGTGGTTAGGTAAGGGAGTAAAAAGTGCCCCCAAACCAAATCACTAGCTGTATGGCAAATATTGTAAAGGATGTTAAATAAGAAATTTTGGTGGTTTATTTGAACCCCTATGTGGTTTGACGTAGGATCTATAGTGAAAAACGTACTTTTTCGTTTATTTCACGCCATCCTCAATAGATCTGAGATAAAAATTTGAAAAAAATACTGAATGTACATCCTACCATGGTGTATCAAGAAAAATTATCAAAAAAAATTTCATCAAAAATTTTTGTACTAAAAAAATATTAAAATTTTGAAAATTTTTTTTTTGGATTTAGAGATTCAGTACTACTCTAATTCATATTCAAATGTACTCTTACGGCTTTTCTAGATTTATAAATATCTTCAAACTGTTTTTTTTTTCAAATATCTAATACTAAAAATAAAATGAAAAAAAATACACAGTACAAAAAAATGTTATAGATTTTCTGGCATTTCGAAATTTTGAAAAAAAAAATATAACTTTGAGACCCACTCCTGCTCAAATTTTTATTTAAATGCGTTCGTATGTGTCTTTTTTCTACATGTGGCGTAATTTTTCCTGAATTTTTAAGAGCATTGTGTGACACAAAATAATTTTCTTCATCGTCTGCATTATTATTTTTATTTTTTTGAAATCGATTATTTTATTGTATTCGTGGTTTTCAATTGAAAGATTAAAATAAAAAAACAAATCGAATTTGTGGTCTCAAAGTTATATTTTTTTTCAAAATTTCGAAATGCCAGAAAATCTATAACATTTTTTTGTACTGTGTATTTTTCTTTTTTATTATTTTATTTTTATTATTAGATATTTAAAAAAAAACAGCTTGACGATATTTATCAATCTAGAAAAGCCGTAAGAGCACATTTAAATATGAATTAGAGTAGTATTGAATCTCTAAATCCCAAAAAAAAATTTTCAAATTTTCATAATTTTTTTTTAATACTAAAATTTTTGATGAATTATTTTTTTGATAATTTTTCTTGATACACCGTGGTAAGATGCACATTCAGTATTTTTTTCAAATTTTTATCTCGGATCTATTGAGGATGGCGTGAAATGCACGAAAAAGTACGTTTGTCACTATAGATCCTACGTCAAACCACATAGGGGTTCAAATAAACCGCCAAAATTTCTTATTTAATATCCTTTACAATATTTGCCATACAGCTAGTGATTTGGTTTGGGGGCACTTTTTACTCCCTTACCTAACCACTCTTTGGAAACATAAAAAAAAAATTTTTTGATACCGCGCAACACTGAAAAAAATCTGAAAAAAATCACACATATCTAGAAAAGCCGTAGAAACACATTAAAATATGAATTAGAGTAGTACTGAATCTCTAAATCCCAAAAAAAAAATTTTCAAGATTTCATTATTTTTTTTAGTACTAAAATTTTTGATGAAATTTTTTTTTGATAATTTTTTTTGATACATCGTAGTAAGATGCACATTCAGTATTTTTTTCAAATTTTTATCTCGGATCTTTTGAGGATGGCGTGAAATTAACGAAAAGTACGTTTTTCACTATAGATCCTACGTCAAACCACATAGGGGTTCAAATAAACCACCAAAATTTCTTATTTAATATCCTTTACTATATTTGCCATACAGCTAGTGATTTGGTTTGGGGGCACTTTTTACTCCCTTACCCGGCCAGGCCCTTTACGAAAAATTGACAGTGAAGCATGGCCAACGTGATCTATACACTCTTATCTGATTATAAGCGAAAGCTGAAGATATAATTCCTAAAAATTAAATTTATACAGCGTTTTTTCCGTGATGCAATTTGATGTGACACACCCTTTATACATATTAAACTAAAAATGCAATGAATTCAGTTTAATGTTGAGTTTGGGAGATATCTATAGATACAGCCATTCCATGTCAAACCGAAATAGTGGTTCTCAGATTATCCTGGGAAGTGGAAGTTTTGTTCTTTGTCGCAAACCATTAGACCCGTTTTTTTTTATTTTTTTTTGTTAGGGTGATCATTTCTATTTTAGGGTGGTCCGGAAAATCAAATTTTTCCACTTTTTTCAAAAAATATTTTTTTTCAAAAATTCATAACTTTTGGACTACTGAGCCGATTTAAATGATCGACATATCAAATTGAAGCCAATTTGCTGATCTTTTTTGAAAAATTACCAGAGTTGCACAAGATTTTAATTTTGATTTTGTTATCAATTATTGTATTTGTTTTTTATAGTTTTCATGGTCTCGGGACCAAAGGCGCTATATTATTTCATATGTTTCTTGGAAAGCTTAGATTTTTTTACATAAGATATCTCGAAACCAGAGAGGCGTTTTTCTTCGTTTTTGAGTTATGATTTTTCAGAGATAACCAATGGTCCGGAAAATCATTTTTTTCCATTTTTTCCACTACAAAAAATAATAACTTTTGATCTACAGGACCGATTCAGATGATCGACATATCAAATTAAAGCCAATAAGCTAGTCTTGTTTGAAAATATATTACACTCTGAATAGAAATGGATTTTGTTTTCGTAATTATTGATTATATTTGTTTTCTATAGCTTACATCATTTCGGGACCAAGAGCGCCATATTTTTTTATATTTTTTTCCTGACAGCTGAGGTTTTTTCACATAATACATCTGAATACCAGAGAGGTGTTATTTTTCGTTTTTAAGTTATTATTTTTCGAAGTTAACATGTTTTCAGTTTTCGTTCAATATTTCTATGACTGGATGTATGTGACCATAATCCATTTAATTGGCAAGTGTGTTATTTTTTCAAGAAAGGCTAGTAGGCTTTAATTTGATATGCCGATCATCTGAATCGGTCCAGTAGTTCAGAAGTAATAATTTTTTGAAAAAAGTAATTTTTGGGAAAAAGGAAAACATGATTTTTTGAAACATCGGGTAACTTTAAAAAATCATAACTTGAAAACGAAAAAAAAACGCCTCCCTGGTTTCGAGATATGTTATGTGAAAAATCCTCAGCTTTGCATAAAAAATATAAAAAAAAATATAGCGCCCTTGGTCCCGAGACCATGAAACCTATAAAAAACAAATACAACCAATAATGACAAAACCAAAACCTGAAATTTTTGCAAGCATAGTATGTTTTCAAGTATGACTAGCTTATAAGCTTTAATTTGACATGTCGCCTTTCTAAATCGGTTCAGTAGTTCACAAGTTATGAAGTTTTGAAAAATGTCATTTTTGGAAAAAAGGGGGAAAAGTTGATATTTCGGATCACCCTAAAATAAAAATGTGCACCCTAACAAAAAAAAAAAAAATGCGGGTCTAATAGTTTGCGATAAAGAACGAAACTACCACTTTCGACGAAAATCTGAGAACTACTATACAGGGAAACTTCGATATAACGTACATTTCACTTTCAAAATTGTACGTTGTATCGAATTGTACGTTATATCGAAGCATAATAAAGTACTCACAAACGTAGTCTATAATACATTATTGTGTTGCTGTTTTAGTAAAGTTAATGAATAACTTCAATCAGAAGACGAAGCTAGCCTTTCTCATGATGTTTTCCTTCGTACTGTTGATTAAAGCTTGATTCATTTAGAATCCGGAATCACAAAACCAGCTGTATTTCGGGATTTATTGAAAGTACAAAACTTGTTTTAGCATCACAATACAGGTGATTCATTGTTCTATCAGAAAAAAAATATTGAAAAAAAATTTTCTTTACACTTTGGAAATGTGTACGTTATATCGAGTTATATCGAGGTAAAATGTACGTTATATCGAGTGACGTTATATCGAGTGACGTTATATCGAGGGTACGTTATAACGAGGGTACGTTATAACGAGGGTACGTTATATCGAAGTTTCCCTGTATCGGTTTGACATGGAATGGCTGGATTTCTGTCTGTCTGTCTGTCCGATTCTTATGGACAAGGAATCTACTGAACCGATCGACTTGAAAATTGGTATGTAGGGGTTTTTGGGGTCGGGGAAGATTCTTATGATAGTCCGAGACCCCTCCCCCCTCTCTAATGGGGGGCTGCCATACGCAAATGAAACGAAATTTGGCATGTGGAGGTTTTAGAGTGCAATAAATGATTCTATGGTAGTTAGACTCTCCACCCCCCTCTCTAAGGGGGGGGGCTGCCATACAAATGAAACACAAATTTCTGCATTACTCGAGAATCAATCAAGCAAATGAAACCAAATTAGGCATCTGAAGGTTTTAGGATGCAATAAATTTTTTTACGGTGGTTAGACACTCCACCTCCTTCTCTAAGGGGGGAGGGGGCTGCCATACAAATGAAAGACAAATTTCTGCATAACTCGAAAAATAATCAAGCAAATGGAGCCAAATTTGGCATGCGAAGGTTTCAGGGGACACGAACGTTTCTATGGTGCATAAACACTCCTCCCCTCTCTCTGAGGCGGGGTGGGGGACTTGCTACTGCCATACAGATGAAGCATACATTTCTACATAATTCAAGAACTAATCTAGCAAACGGAAGCAAATTTGGCATGTGGAGGTTTTAGGAGGCAAGAAACATTTCTAAGGTGGGTCAACACTCCTCCTACCTTTTTGAGGGAGGGGAGAGGGGCTTCCATACAAATGAAACACAAATTTCTGCATAACTCAAGAACTAATCCAGCAAATGGAACCATATTTGGCATATGGGGTTTTTAGGGAGCAATAAATGTTTCTATGGTGGTTTGACACTCCTTTCCCCTTTCTAAAGAAAGGGAGGGGAGGGTGCTAAACAACTCAAGAACTTATCAAGCAAAACAAATTAGGCATGTGGAGGTTTTAGGGTGCAATAAATGTTTTTACGGTGGTTAGACGCTCCACCTCCTTCTCTAAGGGGGAGCTGCCCATATTTCAACCAATCATATTCCAACCAAACATGACAATTGAAAATGGATTTCAATGTGATGAAACGCACTCCTATATCGTCTTCTATCAGTATCAATAAAATTGGATCTCCGAATGTGTTGATAAGAACAAAACGCTTAGCTTAGCAAGAAAACGTGGATGTGATAACGAAAAATAAATTTTTGACGGAACAAAGTTTTCCGGGTCAGCTAGTTTCAGATAAACAGCACAATAATTATCCTTGCTTTCCAATGTAGTCAATCTGATGATCAATTTTTAATTTTAATCGTATCCAACCCTTGTTCTTTGGTTTATTTTTTCGAGATTTGTTTTGCAGACCCAAGGTCGCTGAATATGTACATATTGGATTAAACTTCCTTACGTACCAGTTCAACTGTACAACTTCATTCCGAAACCTTCCCAAAATTACGACTATTCGAGCAAATTTATTGAGCCAAAATTAAATATGGAATCGCGCTAACTGAATCAAAACATTCACAATGAGACGACTAATAACATTTGTTACAAAAGTATGGTTAGCATCAAATAAACTAATAGTTCTGTATCGACTTAAGGGCATTATCGGTATTTTTATAGAATTCACCCTATTCAACAAAAACAACCCATGATGTTACGTTACAAACAGCAACAAAAACGACGATGATGATGACTCAAACGAGTCGGGCCAATTCAAACTATGTTCCAATAGCACTTCTCTCTATTTATGTACTAGAAATAATACCCATAACACGGGCTGCTCATCGCCGCTGCTAGTGCTGGCTGATCACCTATGAATAACTCCCGCATTTTTTCGAGGTTGCATAACAAACCCAAACGCATGTTATGGCTAGCGAACGAACGAACGGAGAACTATTAATGGAGAAATGCGAGAAATAAGAGCTCTAAACATTAAATTACACACCCTAGCGCCGGCTACCGCGAAGTGCATGAAATGGCCATCCGTGTGTGTGATCGAACGAACGAACAAACGTTCGCAAAGGCGATGATCGTAAATGATCAATTTCTTCACACCGAAGAACTTTGGCCGAGAAAAGATTGATACAGAAGGAAAGAGCTGCCGTCTACTGTCGGGTCTGCAGAAGATCGTTGAGATGATGAATAAGCGCGTTCATGCGAACAATGATTTCTGCCGTTGAAAACGAAAGCGCATTTGCGCGAAATCTGGAAACCAAGGGCTTCCCCGCCGCCGCGAAGTGCAACACGCGTGTGGATCTGCCAAAGCGGTTGCCTCAGGCTGGGGCCGACTGGAGAAGATTAATATGGGAACATAAAATAAAAACAAGTAACAACACAATGTTGTGTGGTGTTGCTGCTAGTATAGCATGGATGTTTTCCTTGTGCAATCCGGTGGAATGCGAGAAATTGTTGCTTTCGAGCGGGATGAGCACTGTGGAAATTGAGCTAATTTCGTAACGCCGAAGATAATGGGGTAATAATATGGGCAATCAAATTCATATTATTATCCGATTGTCCGTAGCGAAATGCGTTCGATATAAAGGCTCACATTCCGGGTGTGAAATATAAGTTTGTAGCAACGAGAGAACTGTTCAGATTCCCTAGTTGACATTAGTTGTGGGTTTTTAATGTTGGTGTAAGAGCAATCATCGAGGTGACTATCAATCTAGGTGAGTTATCGTGACGGCGAAATGAACGATATAGTCAAATTGAAGATGGGAATCTGTCATAAAACCCAAATTAAAAAATTATTAACTGTACATTAGGGTGCCAATGAATGTATGGGAAAAAATCGACCGCAAAATTTCGAAAAGTTACCACATACAAAATATTTACCACCTCGAGAAACCACCCTATGCCGAATTTTAACGAATTTTGGCATCAAAAATTTTTTTTTTCGAAAACCCTGATTTCCTTCCCTCCATCTTGGTGTTTTTTCGATTCTCAAATTTTGACCGCTTTGAACACCACCTCGAAAAAACGCCCTATGCCGAATTTAAGCTCAATCGGACTTAAGGGAGAGTGTCCTTAAGTCCGATTGAGCTTAAATTCGGCATAGGGTGTTTTTTCGAGGTGGTGAACATTTTTTATGAGGTAACTTTCTGAAATTAGAGATGACCATTTTCATTGGCACCCTACTGTACATGTTTGACATAACGGTCACACTGTTGGCTCTATGTTGAAATTATAGCAACATACGTATTGGAAAAGCGTGTACTTAGCACATTGCGGACCGCTCACGAATTTTCTCACGAATTAAATCCTTGGTCTGCCAAGAATCTAACAAGACCTACCGATGGCTCGCTTCGTCTCATCCACACCAAAGGAAACGATCAATGTTTGGATATCGATCAATATCGAATGATACACAATGTGTCATGCAAGTAACCTCTCACGAACATATAACCAAATATGAGTGGATCATTCAGATACTTGTATGAATGACAGTAATCACTTGTGTTACACTAAATGATTAAACCAAGAGAGGAACGAAGACTGTTGTTTGCTTATTCGACCTGTATCAAACATCGCACACCATTTTCGAAGCCTGCATACAAGTTTGAACCGCATATATCGTCCCGTTCTACTACAGCGAAATCCACTGCACAGACAAGTGCAAAGCAATGAATGATACAATAAAAATTACGTCATCATTCGGTCACCATTTGCGGAGAGCAACGAATGGGAAAAAAGATAAAACGAGAGAGTTTTGAGCGGTGTTGCTAGTAAAACTATGCGGTCTATATGAACACACGGAAGTCGCTTTTTCTTCTTCTTCTTCTTCAATGGCACTAACGTTCCTAGAGGAACTTCGCCGTCTCAACGTAGTATTACTTGCGTCATTTTTTATTAGTACTTTAGTTGAGATTTCTATGCCAAATAACACGCCTTGAATGCATTCTGAGTGGCAAGCTCTAGAATACGCGTGATCACAGTGCAAGTCGGAGGAAATTTCTTTGACGAAAAAATCCCCCGACCAGAACGGGAATCGATCCCGAACACCCGGCATGTTAGTTATGACGCTAACCACTCGGCCACGGGAGCACGAAGTCACTTTTTACGCGGTTTTATTTTACGCGGCTTTTTTTATGCGGGTTTTGGATTTTACGCGGATTTCGGAATTTACGCAGATTTCGGAATTTTTGCGGTTTTTTTCAACGCGGCTCGCATTAACCGCGTAAAAATTGATGCGACATTTCACGAAATAAGTTTGTATAGTATCACTGATTAGTAGCTGAGAATTAAAAGAAGATACAGATAGCGTGATTGTAGCATGCTAAAAAATTGAGTTAATCAATTGTTAGAGTACGGGTTGCATTTTAAACTACTAATTCACTGTTTGTTAGATTTTTACACGGGTTTTGAAAATTACACAGTTTATTTTTACGCGGATTTTGGAATTTACGCGGTTTTTTTACGCAGATTTTGGAATTTACGCGGTTTAAGTTGCATGATGCATGGATGCTGCTGTTGCATGATGCATGGAGAGGTTTGATATGTATATGTTAGAGGCAAAGAAGAAAATAAATTTTCTACACCGAAAACGTATATGATGATTTTGCTTGTGTGCTGGTGTATCATGAAGTGCGAACCGATGCAGAGTTGTCTCCTTCTATTTTGTGTCGTGATTTGCAGCACGTAACAACAAAAGAATGCCGCTGGGGGAAATAATTTCTGTATGATCATACTTGAACGAACGAAAGCGATTTTTCCAATGAATGGATCAATTGGCAAACACTGGAAACGATCTCATTCGTGGAATCCGAACGAAAAAAAGCGTACATGTACATGTCCCAAAACGTGCGGTCCTTAATGTGTTAAGTTTCAGAACGTAGTGAATTTTAGTTAATGAAAGTTCATTCTATCAATATTGTTATTTCTTTGAACATATTGATTAATTCCACCGGAAAACCGCCATTTGTGGAAAGTTTCATCACATTATTTTTTCCTAAAGAAAAGTACAGATAATAGTCATCGTTTACTTGTCGAAGTTTTCAAAGAATATTCTCCATCGGTTATCATGCGCGAAAAGTAGTTTAAACGATTTAGTAGCAATGTTTTGATTGATAAAGGACATGGAAAGCCATCGAAACAAATTCAAGATACACGATTAGAATTACCTTAAACTATCACTGGTTGGCGGTATCGACTACGATTAATACATTTGATAAGAACTCTGACAGAAAAAACGACTAGAATAGGAGAACAGAGACGACAAAATAATTTCATGACAACGCTAGACTACATTATGGATCTGTCAAGAATTTTGTTCTTCTGAATTATAGTGATTATAACCTTTTTGTTAGTGCGTCCCTCGGACTACGGCTTTACTTCCATTCCTAAGAACAAAGTTGGGGGTGAAAATTGAACTCATTACCTTTAACGTAGGAAACACGGGTACTAACCACTACGCCAGATCGTCACCCCACTGTCAAAAATTATCTAGAGAGGATAAACTTGGAGGTCGTCATTTTCCTCTACATATATTTGGCCATTGACGGTGGGGTACGGCTTGCTGAAGTTGCCGCACCCACACATCGCCTGCCACACCAAGTACATCTTGAAAAATTTGTCGACCTTCTTCTTCTGAAACTTCTCCGAAACATCCAGGCGGGACATGCCGACGAAAAACTCTAGACCAAGGATCTGCGCTTCCAGCTCGCCACTGGGTCACTTGGGTCTCCTTGAACGATTTTACGACATGGGACAATGTCAAATGGTCGATTCCCAACTGCTTCGCGATCCACCTGTTGGACTAGTCTGGATTTTCCACGACCACGACCATAATTTTTTGTCGAAGCACTTGTCGCTCGGAAGCCATCTCGATAACTTTACAGATTGTGGCGAAATTTTGCATATGTAAACATCACACTCTAAACTAGTTTTACCCCAAATTTCGTCCATTTTAAGTCATGTAATGAAAACTTATACGCAAAAAAAAATTTGCATATTTTCCGGGTACCATCTTCAGGCTTTATTATTCAAACGAATGCCTTTTTTGTCGAAAATCATCTGGGAAAACTCGTAGAAGAAATCAGGGTGAAACCAACATATTCCCAAGACATCCCATGTTTCTCCGGCTCTAAATCGTTACAGAACCTCTCTTAAACTCTGCATGAGTTCATTTTTGGAGTTGAATTCGAATTTAGATAGGATACACAAATTGAAGTTTTTAGGTGAAATAAATGGAAGTGCGTGTAAAATCGACAAAATGACGGAGTAAAACTGACAGCTTCAGAGAAAGAGAATAAAAACTTGTCACAATAATTTCAAACTCCCAAGAGTCTATCCCTATCTAATGTAGACACTTTAAAAGGGGGAAATGCAAACCATACGAACGACGAATCTCATACCTTGCATACTAGAAATATTCAAAAAAGTAGACCACTTTTTTAAAAGGGCCAAAGTTTTTTTCTGAATTTTTTCCAAAATTTTTTAACTCATACATAATAATACCTAGAAAATTTTGGTCAAAGAATGGAATGTAGAAAATTGTTCAAATTTTCATAAAAAATACTATTTTTTTAAATTATAATGGAGAAAAAATATTCAAAACTGAAATTAATTTCTCTCTAATACGTATTTTGAGGTATTTCATTGCCACATTGGTTGCGCGTTCGCTTACAAAGCGATCGATCGTGAGTTCAAAACTCAGGGCCCTCAATTAACCATCTTTGTGTTCTTATAGAAAGATTACGTTCACTTAACAATCCTCTGGAATGGAGATCGATCCCCAATCGAATGGAGATCGATTCATCCTCTGCTCTGCAAGAAACATCGGACATTTGTGGGTGTAAATTCTCGCGTTTGACAAGTTCTTGACATGTTTCTAAATAGAACATGTCAATCGCGATAATTTATACATAAAAATGTTACGAGTTAAACATTATCAGTAATTTTTCAAAGAAAACATGAAAAAGTTGTTGCTGGGGAAACTCTTTCTCTGTAGCTGTGACGTTTTCCCGATGTATGGATGACTTGTTGGTAATTGTATGAGCTACTAGCTGACCCGGCAAACTTCGTCCCGCTCAAAATTTATTTTTTGTTATCAATACCTCCAAAAATTCACGTTTTCTTACTTACGATCATGGGTCCACTCGCAGAGCTGTTCATTGATTCATATTATAATTGACCCTTTATAATATACTTTTAATATAAATTCCCTAGGACTTCTACCAATACTCGTAATTATAATATCGGATTATTTTCAGACACAATTCTCGTTCAAGATTTTTCAATCACTTGCAAATAACATGTTTCTCCGTTACATGACATAAATGTTTGATACAGAAAATATGATAGAATGAAGATAGCCCTAAATCGGATTTTTTTTTTATTTGTATTATAGTGATTTTAAACTCATTTGACTGGTTCGTCACTTTTTACTTCCATTTTTGGAAGAATGTCGGGAGTGAGAATTGAACTCGTGACCTTTAGCGTGAGAGGCATGGATGTTACCACTACGCCAGATCGCCTCCACCCCTAAATCGGATAATTCGTTCTTCGATTCCTATCAACACATTCGGCGATCCATTTTCATTTATTTTTATCTATATAGATAGAAGAAGATATAAGAGTACGTTTTATCACATTAAAATCCATTTCCACTTTCGAACAAACATCAGTTTCGTTGGCGTAAACATCATAGGGACTAACAACGCTTGTCACAATGTAATTATAGAACATTTGGGAAATGAATTTTTCGAATTTTCCCATATCCCTTCAGAGTTTTCCGAAAATTTTCAATTGTCGTGTTTGGTTCAAATATGTGTAATATTTTTAGGGACCCCCTCTCCATTCCAGAGGAGGGATGGGTGTCATACCATCATAGAAATATTTCTCGTACCCAAAAACCCTCACATCCCAAATTTGGCTCCATTTGCTTGATTAGTTCTCGAATTATGCAGAAGTTTGTATTTCATTTGTATGGCAGCCCTCCCCCCTTAGAGAGGAGGGAGGGGTCTTGAACTATGCGTGTATCCATCATAGAAGCATTTATTGCACCCTAAAATCTGCACACACCAAATTTGGGTTCGTTTGTTTGATTAATTCTCGAGTTATGCTGAAATTTGTGTTTCAATGGCATATATTATCGCGATTGGCATATTGTGCAAACATTGTTATATTTTACAACACGTCATGAACATGTCAAGCACGAGGAGTTTTTCAGGAGTCTCCACATAAAAATGCGGTATACTCCAGACAATATAAAAGATAGAAAGTTGAGGTCTTCGACAAAAGTTCATATTTTTATAAGATCTATAATTTTGCAGAATGCACTATATCGCTAACCTGACGCTAAACAAAATCAGGATAAGATGTAATTTTTCCGAAGAATATATGAAAAAGTTGTTGTTAGAGAAACCTGTAAAAGTATCCCTCCTCCGATGTATGGATGACTTGTTTGTCAGAATTTTTAAAAAACATATTTTTAAGAAAAAAAATTAAATTTTCGAAATAATTTATTTTTAATTAAATTTCTTTTTTTCATAATTTATTTGAAAATTTTAATTGAAAACACGAATAAAGGTTATTCATGTAATTTTTTCTGAGATTTAAAAAAAAAAATTTTTACAAAAACTGAATTTTAATTTTCAAAATTTTTTTTCAGTGTAATTAAAATAATTTTCTTTTGGTATTTTTGGTATTTTTGGTACAATTCATTCTTTGACGAAAATTTTGTAGGTATTACAAATTTTTGTAAAAAAAATGAGAAAAAATTTCGACCCTTTCAAAAAGTAGTATAATTTTATTTTTTTTTGAGATTTCAAGTATGCAAAGATGCTCAAATGACCAATGTCTTGACACCCACAACGCTTCACTGCTATCTGAGATGACGCTGCCAACTCTAAGAACAGGTTGTCATGAAATTCGTTTTTGGGATACCGACGGTTCAAGAAAAACTTCATAAAACAAGGAGGAAATATGCGGGAAAAATGGAGAATCATCCGAATCTACTAGCAAGGCGACTCGGCCTATAGTAACACGTCTGAAGAAAAAATCGCTAATTGTCAAACGTTATTGTTGTACTCCAGCACACATGTTAACCATGAAATTTGACAACAAATGTAACACATTATTATGTTAAAACCAAATGCATAATTAAATATTGTTATTCATTCAATTTCAATAAATAATTGTTTGAAAAAAAATAATTAAATTAAATTGATGGAAGCACCAACTGTAGCTGATGAACGGTGACGACTACATCGATTATGTTTGAACTGAACTTTTAAAGAAAAACGACCAGAATGGGAGAAAAGACATGAGAAGATAATTTTACAGCATGACAATGCCTGATCACATGGATCATGGATCTGTCAAGAACAAATTATCTAAGGAGAGTAAACTCGGCAGACTACCTCATCCGTCCATGGCGTCGGTACTTCCTGGGGCGCGAATTCGATCTTATGAAGGAATCAAAAATTGGCTTGATTGATTTGAAGCGATCCATTCAAAACAACCAAACTTCATGCTGCGTGGAATCCGCGTATTTCCTGGAAAGGTCGTGCCTTCCGATAGAGCATACTTCGAATAAAGTTGCAATAAGTTCTACGAGTATTCGTTTCCCTCTTTTTTTTTCGGAGAACATATGTAAATTAATACTCGTGTACCTAATAATTCCCATCTAAAATATCGTTTAGGAACTCCCAGCCCAGAAAAAAATCACCATTGCCACACTTATTTCCGCCGAAAACTTATATCCAGACGAATGAAGACGTTCGACAATGTTTTGTTTACGACGCCCATCAAAACCACGAGAAAATTGCAACGCAACGCGATGGTAGAGTCCGGGACCGGTTGTTATGTTGTTTTTGTACCCCGATGGGGTAGAAAATGAGTGTCGGTTCGAGGCGGCGGAAATTTTGTATCGATGTTTTTCCCAATCTCTCAAAATTGGGCGTTACGTTTGCGAGATGACCCTGCGCAAATTGCGCCCGTCTGAGAGTTGTAAACTTTCACCCGTTCACCGGAGTGGTGCGAAACTGCTCTAATGTGCGTGGTAATATTACACGGTTTGTAAGGGTGATCTAATTTCACGTAGACGAGAAAAAAACACATATGCACACAGACCTTCCGGGTTGGCACACAATTGGGGACGATTATCTCCAGATCGAAAGTGATGGTGGTCCACATGGTTCATAGAGGGGGGTGGGACCAGAGGTATTGTTGTGGATCATAATTTCGTAGCTCATAACAGCTAATCATCGCAACAACAGCGCTCACTCAAATCGAGTGTATTCAGAGAGGTCGATCGGAACAGGTAATTGCTCCTGACTGTGCAGCTGCGAACGCTGTGTTTGGGGTTATAGAGTGGTTTTGGAAACTGTTCGATCATATCGATATTGGCACATTTTTTTTACTCGTTGCTCATGTAACATAGTAATTTCCAATGTAGGTTATGTTTTACAAATTACCCACCCCATGCAATTGAAACAAAAATTCGGTGCTATCTAGTATCACTCTGTATTTGAACCCAAAGCCCAGCATTGGCCATGATATTCATGTATGACAAAAAAATCATGGCCCATTTGTCAAGTTTCCGTGAGAAAATACTGGAAGTCATCATTTTTTTCCAGCCTGTACCACACATTCCATTGTTTCTTCTCACGATCATTAGACATGCAGATGGTGGCGGCGGCGGCGGCGGCACTGAGCAATGTGCAGTCCTGGAATGGAAAACGCCATCAGCACCTTGTGCTGCGAAACAAAGCACGTCTGCGGTATTGCTTTGTCACATGTGGGCGAATATGATTTGTTCAGTTTGCGTGCAATCGGCCGATATAACAAAATAGTAAATAAAAACAATGACTTGACGCGATAAACATGCTCGAACCGTTCCGCCAAAAGCAAGACGTCGGAAGTGGATGTGAATTCGCACAGAACACATACCCATTTTGAGCCGCGGCGCTGCTGGGTCCCGCGGTTTTGTCTATCACATTCGGCCGCGTAGACATCGCATTCGTGTACAAGGCAAACCTAATGGCAGTTGATTGCTTTTATTGTAATTTTCTCTCCGTCTGCACGACAAAAATCACCCACTAGAACGCGATAAACATGTAGGTACCCCGGCTCATAGCCTTGGGACTCCCGCTAAGAAGTTTTAGTTTCTGGCTTTGTACCTTTGAAGTGCATTGACATCATCGCGAGGCGAAGCGACAGGTGCTGACCATCGTCGTCGCCATCCGGTCGAGAAGGTGTAAAAACCAAGTGTTCGAAATCGGCGTGCGATGTGTCATCATCCTCGGCAGCAGGTAATTGCATTAGATGCTCTTCCTCGGGACGGCACATGGGCACATTCGTCACAACTTTAATCGTGAACTGTCAAATCCATAGCGAATGCACTCTCTCGAGGTGCGCGACCTGTCGGCGACGCTGCGAATCACCATAGCGCCATGCGCAGGCGGTTTTATGACGCGCAGATAAATGATGATGAATTGATGAGGCGAGTTTCAGAGCGTGTGTTGTTTTCAGTTACTCCGGTTTCAGGTTGTGTGGATGATTTATGCTGATCATTGATTTCGTGCCATTTGAAAAGCTGTAAACTGCCGGTTGAATAAATGATTTATGAGCTACCTTAGGTCAATTTTTAGGAGCGTTAAGCTTCCATTGGAATGATTAATGTGTTTGTTTAAAAAGATATGTTCCTGCATTACCGAAAACGAGCCACGAAAGTGAACAAGGCATGAAAATAAATACTGGAAAGGTTGATTTAAGTAGCAATTACTACTGTTGCAGTTTTTTTTTTGCTCCACGAACAATCGCTTAAGAATTGAAACGGGGCTCCACACATGCTGCTTTTTTTGCGTTTTTTATTGTGATGGATAATTGTTGGCAATCTTCAACATTTTACCACTGCACAATGGTCCAGGAGATGCATTTAACTGGAAATTAGCATTTAGAGCTCGACAGTTATTCTCTAGACAAAAACTGTCTTAGACAAAGTTGCTACATATGATAGAGCGCTCATTTTTATGTTATCAAAAGTAGGGTGACCAAAATTGTCGATGAAATGAAAAAACTAACTTTCTTATCTTTATATATAGAGATAAACATAGTTCACAATGTTGTAGCCCCAGTTATTTTAAACAACTTTGTAGAGCTTTTTTCAAAGTTTTTTTTTCTATCTTTGAAAATAATCGATTTAGCGCTTTTTTCTAAGTTGCATTAGGGTGACCATAAAAAACGTGTTTTATTTTGCTTTAACTTTTATATTTCAAATTTTACATCAAAACTGCTTATCGATACCAACATTTTGCGATGTAGAACTTGTCTATATCTTAATCCTACTCAAAGTTATTGATAGTTTTTTACCCAGAAACTCATGATTTCAATTTTAATTTACTCAAACACAAAAAATAACTTAGTTTGGAAAATCACACATTATGTAGAGTGAAATATGCTCTTCCAAATGCCGCCAATAGACTTTGTTTGCGTTTACCCCAGAAAGAATGACAAACAAATGAAAAGAGCATGTTTTTTGGGAAGAAATATCAATAACTTTAAGTAAAGTTGAGATATTGACAAGTTCTGCATCGAAAAATGTTTGTATTAGTAAGTTCTAAAAGTCTTTTGAAGACAATTTGCATGTAAAAATTAAAACATAAAAGTTGAAACAAAAAACAGTTTTTTTCATGGTGACCCTAACGTAACTTAGAAAAAAGGCGCTATATCGGTTATTTCAAGAGATAGAGAAAAATTTCGTTCTACAAACATGTCTCAAATAACTTGGACTACAACATTGTCGAACTATGTTTACCTCTATCTATAAAGATAAGGAAGTTAGATTTTATATTCCATCGAAAATTTTGGTCACCCTAACAACTTTGTCTAAGACAGTTTTTGTCTAGAGAATAACTGTCAAGCTCTAAATGCTAATTTCCACTTAAATGCATCTCCTGGACCATTGTGCATTGTGCACTGGTAATCTAATACATGTATGTAAAACGAATTGAATCTATACATGCTCTACAGCGAGGCGGGAGATGAAATGGTATAAATTTGGAAGGAAGAAAGTATAATTTGTACGCACAAAGTCGGCTTTAAGCCTGACTTGTCTATCTAATATAAGTATGATAGTTTTATTATAGATAACCCAAGCAGACTAGGCCAAATGATCCAAAAATGGTCTATTTGACGGGCTACATTCTACGTGTTCGACGAGATGTTCCAAACCCCGTGTAAATTAAGGCCATCTACACACTAGGCAACCTAGGTTGGAAACCAACTTAACGAATGTCGCAAAAAAGTTGAGAGCATGTGTAATCAAATGGTAGTCCGCACACTGGGCAACCAGTTGACAAGGTTGACTCAACCTGTTGGAAGCAACCTAGCATGTCGAGTAGCGCGCGATTTGTGTCGGCAACCTTTTCGTTCAATTACTGTTGACATTTCGATTTCTGCGTTCGTTGAGTTTCAATCATGGATGCCAGGTGATTTTTTCAGATGTTTTCATATGGTACGAAAAAATGTATTCAAATGTCTTCACAATCATATTGAAGGAAACTAAAATGCATTACTTAAAATTGAACAATGCTTGATAAGTTATTCAAGGTTTATAATTATTATTATTAAGTTTGAAGTTTAGAGTTATATTATTGAACAAATATTAAGATGGCGGCAGATATATATTTTTACCACCCCATCAATATGGGTGTCAAATGAAAGGGATTGACTAGTTGAACACATTTTTTTTATGAAAAATGTAAATCCAAAATGGCGGCCGCTACAAATTGGCGGATTACATATTTTCTCAGAACCCCATCAATATGAATATCAAATGGAAAGGATTGACTAGTAGAACACAGTTATTCATGAAAATGCAAATCCAAAATGGCGGATTACAAATTTTCTTAGAAGCCCATTAATTTGAATATCAAATGAAAGGGCTTGACTAGTAGAACTCAGTTATTCATGAAAAATGCAAACCCAAGATGGCGGCCGCAACAAAATGGCGGATTATATATTATATCAGAACCTCATCAATATGGGTATCAAATGGAAGAGATTGACTAGAAGAACACAGTTATTTATGAAAAATACAAATCCAAAATGGTGGCCACTACAAAATGGCGGATTACATATTTTCTCAGAACCCCATCAATATGAATATCAAATGGAAAGGGTTGACTAGTAGAACACAGTTATTCATGAAAAATGCAAATCCAAAATGACCGCCACTACGGATAGGCGGATTACATATTTTCTCAGAACCTCATCAATATGAATATCAAACGACAGAACTTGACTAGTAGAATTATTATTAACACTGTTGTTTGGGAAAAATGCAAATCCAAAATGGCCGCCACCACAAAATGGCGCCATTTTTTTTAAGCCCCATCCGTATGGGTATCAAATGAAACTGCTCGACTGGTCCAAATCCAAGATGGCCGCAGTTGCCAAATAAACAATTACTTTTTAATGGTTTCATTCAGCTTGACCTGTTTGTATGTATGTTTGAGTGTTTGTGGGGTTATCCCACATTAATTGAAATTTGAACCCGCTCCTGATCACTAATTGATCTGAAATTTGGAACATACCTGTAATTCTACTGTCATTAGAAAACTGCGTATTCCATGATCTTGAAAAATTCAATTTGGCCCCTAAAAAATGGGTGAATGAATTGACTACATTATGAAAAACATAAATTCCAAAAGTCACTGCCACAAAATGGTCAATTATGTACTATTTGCAATCTCCTCAATATTGATATCAAATGAAATTATTTGACTAATAGAATACTATACATCATCAAAATGATCCGAAGAAAGCTGGGTAAGAAATGAAAATTTAAAAAAAGTTGAATATTGTAGAGAAGTATACTAATGATACAGTTAATTTACTAAAAACTAGAAAATAAAATGAGTTAAAAAGCTTTTAAAATGGTTAAACGGTTTAGTGCTAGAAAATAGGCAGTAATTAGCAGCTAGTAGTTATCATATCTGTTAATTCATTAATCTAGTGCAATGATGAGACAAAGATAGAATCGTGGGATATATGATGAAACAACTAACTGTGAAAATCCAATTATTACCTAATTTTCTTCGGAATATTTTCATGATGTTCTGTATTCTATTATCACATTCTATTATGTAGTTGAATCATTTCATCTGTTATCGATATAGAGGGGATTGCAAAAAATACATAGTCGACCATTTAGTGGTGGCGACCTTTTTGTATTTATGTTGTTTACTATGTTTTGTGTTTTCCAAGTCAAGCCATCCAGCTATTTCCTAGCGACGACCAAATTGGATTTTTTAAGATCATGAAATACGCAGTTTTCTAATGACAGTAGAATTAAAAGTGTTTTCCAAATTTCAGATCAATCAGTCAACAGGAACGGGGTCAATTTTCCATTAATGTGGGACCATTTGAAAAGTAATTAGTTATTTGGGGACTGCGGTCATCATGGATTTGGATTTTTCATGATCTGATATGTTCTACTAGTCGAGCACTTTCAATTGATACCCTATTGATGAGGTTTTGTAAAAATATATATATGGCACCATTTTATGGTTTTCTATTTTTCATTCTAGTAGAACACAGTTACTACTAGTCAATCCCGTTCATTTGATACCCACATCGAAGCGGTTCTGAGAAAATCTGTAATCCGCCATTTAGCAGCGGCCGCCATCTTTGATTTAAATTTTACATACATAAATGTGTTCTACTGTTCAAGCCCTTTCATTCGATACCCATATTGATGGGATTTTGAGGAAATATGAACATAATCCTCCATTTTGTAGCGGCCGCCATCTTGGACTTTCAAGATCATGGAATACGCAGTTTTAAAATGACAGCAGAGATAAAGATGTGTTCCAAATGTCAGATCAATCGGTCAACAGAAAGGGGGTTGAATTTATATTAATGTGGTACAGTGCTACAGACAAAGTTACAATGTTTCAAAGTCATAAACATACAAACGGGTCAAGCTAGATAAAACCGTTCAATAAATAAGAGGAAACTATACTTTTTTTTTCTAATTTTGCTCATGTTAAGAAAAATATCATGTAAAGTTGTATTTTTTTTAAAAAACTTTTTCATAAATTGCTTCTTATTTGATTTCTTTCAGTAGTTAAAGGAACGGCATCACTGCCAATTTATTATGACGGATGTAAAAAATATGGTGTCGTTTGCACGTTTGAATTGCCTCAATGTGCAGAGCTGAGTTGGAGATGCGACTGACATCGCCAACATAGATCGTGTTGCGGTTGCCCAATGGTGTAGAAGGCCAAAGGGTATTTAAATAGGGACGCTACAAAAGTAGACCGATGGGGACAGCAAACGACACCATATTTTTTCCCACTCTCTTAACATTTCTTTTCAGTAAGGTTTGCCATTTCATAATGGAAACATATACGATCCAACAACGAGTCGAGATTATTAAAATTTACTGCCGAAATTCGGAGTCAATGGCCTCAACTTTAAGAGCTCTACGTCCAATTTATGGTCGTCATAATCTTCCTGTCAGATCAACAATTGAGCGTCAAGTGGAAAAATTTGAATCCACAGGCACAGTACAAAATGATCCCGTACTAGTGAGACAAAGAAGTGCCCATAGTGTCGAGAACATTGCTACCGCTAGCGCATCAATTGAGGAAGACCCAACTCAGTTTCTCACACGTCGTTCTCAAGCGTTGGGCATCTCTGTGACGTCGTTGTGGCGAATTTTGCGAAAGTATCTTGGCCTACATCCTTACAAGATCAAATTGACGCAAGAACTGAAGCCGCTTGACCAGCAGAAGCATCATATGTTTTATATTTCGTGAATTGGGCTGAGCAACAACTTGAAAATGATTCGGATTTTCATCGAAAAATCATCTTCAGCGATGAGGCTCATTCCTGGCTGACTGGTTTCGTCAATAAACAAAATATGCGTTATTAGTCAGGCAGCAATCCTCACGTACTCCATGAGTCATCATTGCATCCCGAAAAAAATACGGTTTGGTGCGGTTTATGGTCCGGCGGCGTCATTGGGCCGTACCTCTTCCGTGATGATCAAGACCGGCACGTTACTGTGAATGAGAATGTTTTCGATTGATGAACTTCACACGAATATCGAAGGTGAAATTGCAGCAGTATCGGCCGATCTATGCTTGAAAACTGTCGAAAATTGGGTTCAGCGTCTGGACTTCTGCAAGCGTGCTCTTGGCGGCCATCAAATGTACTTTCACATGAATAAAGAATTTCATTGATATCCAAAACCGTTTTTGTTTTATTTGAAAAAAACTTTTGTAGCGCTCTTATTGAAAAACCCAATATAATATAATTCTGTGGGTTTTCTGTGATTCATAACTCATGCTCATGCCATGAATGCCTTCCAATACAATATAGCAATATTTTTCAGTAGTAGATGCTTTCTAGAATCGATTAATTTGTGGGCATGATCTATTATGACAGATCAGAAACAATTACAAACCTCTACGCATGGCATCTTTAAGACTGGAATATGTCGTCTGAATAAGTCCCTTACCTGTGGGAAAAAAAGAGAATAAAAAACAGATTTAATGTAGGAAAATTATATTAGCGCAAGAATACATTCAACAAACAAAACTGATTCATTCTTTTCTTCACCATCGTGTGATTAAACTATCAAAATCTACGCCAAACAACCGCTCTTAATTAACTAGACATTTTCCACATCACACACAGCAATAGCAATAGCATTGTGCTTTCATTTCGAGAGAATCGCCTCACAACCCATGCCCTAATCGGTGCTATCATCAAAGAGCTTTCGTGCACCGTAGACCTTTCCCATACCATAAACCAGATAAAAATTTATGAAAAAAAATCATAAGAAGCTTCATATCGTAACGTGAACGAACTAGCCTGGTAATGGAGACATGAGGAAAGGGTTTTATAATATAGGTTTGTGATTTCATTCAAGCTGAACTCATGAACTAGAAACGTGTAGGCGGCAGCGCATTGGTTAAACCCCGCTGCAGAACAATTGCCAATAAAGCTGGAAATTAGCTCTGCGCGGTGGGATAATTATAATGATCGAGAATGGAAGTGTATTATATCTGTGTTTTGAAAGGGCACTCTCGTTTCAACTTCTTCAGTGTAGGGAAATACCCGCCGGTAATGGTGAACTAATTAATTATTAGCAATGTGGATTCCTTCACTTCAATAATGTAAATAATTGGAAAATTCAATTGTGGGATAAGTAACAGAATAACACCTAATGTTTAGAAAAACTAGCTGACCCGGCAAACTTCGTCCCGTCCAAAATTAATTTTTCGTTATCACATCCACGTTTTCTTACTAAGCACACGTTCATGGGTCCAATTGCAAAATTGTTCTGTTATTGATCTTCTAATCTGCCCTTTGAAATTATTTTTTACTATAAAATTTCAGTACTTCTACCAAAACTCGACATTATAATATCAAATTATTTTCAAACACAATTCTAGTGCACGAATTTTCACTTGCAAATAACATGTTTCTCCGTTACTTGGAATAAATGCTGGATACAGAAAATATGATAGAATGAAGACAGCCCTTAATCGGACAATTCCTTTCTCGCCCCTCTTCAGAGAGGAGAAAGAAGTGTCAAACCACCATAAAAGCATTTATTGCTCTCTAAAACCTCCATATGCCAAATTTGGTTCCATTTGCTTGTTTAGTTCTCAAGTTATGTAGAAATTTCTGTTTCATATCTATGGCAGTCCCCCTTAAAAAGGTGGGAGGAGTGTTGAACCACCTTAGAAATGTTTCTTGCCCCCTAAAATCTTCGCATGCCAAATTCGGCTTCATTTCCTTGATTTGTTTTCGAGTTATGCAGAAATTTGTCTTTCATTTGTATGGCAGCTCCTCCTAAGAGAGAGGGGGTGGAGTGCCTAACCACCGTAAAACATTTATTTGTGTTTTATTTGTATGGCAACCCTTCATAGAATCATTTATTGCACTCTAAAACCTCCACATGCCAAATTTCGTTTCATTTACTTGATTAAATTTCGAGTAATGCAGAAATTTGTCTTTCATTCGTATGGCAGCCCCTCATTAGAGAGGGGGGAGGGGGCTCGAACTATCATAAGAACCTTCTCCGACCCCAAAAACCCCTACATACCAATTTTTATGTCGATCAGTTCAGTAGTTTCCGAGTCCATAAGAATCAGACAGACAGACAGAAATCCATTTTTATATATACAGCCATTCCATGCCAAAATATAGTGGTTCTCAGATTTTCGTGAAAATTGGTAGTTTTGTTCTTTATCGCAAAACATTAGACCCGTATTTTTTTATTTTTTCTTTAAGGTGACCATTTCCATTTGATCTGTCCATGAAGCAGGATATCCATGGAACATCAGACTATCTTCGATCGAGGAACGTTCCAACGATCTTCGATGCAAAGTATGGGGATATCAATTGTGATAATATGTACTTTACTGATGGGTCCTCTATGAATGAGTCCACAGGATTTGGAGTGTTCAACGAATTTTTTAGCACCTCACACAGTCTTCAGAATCCTTGCTCAGTGTATATTGCTGAATTGGCAGCGATACACTGGGCGCTGGACAGCGTCGCCTCACGACCTGTTGAACACTATTACATTGTAACGGATAGTCTTAGCTCTGTCGAAGCTATCCGTTCAGTGAGGCCGGAAAAGCACTCGCCGTACTTCCTTGAGAGAATACGAGAAATTTTGAGTACTTTATCCAGACGCTGTTATGTCATTACCTTTGTCTGGGTCCCTTCACATTGCTCAATTCCGGGTAATGAGAGGGCTGACTCATTGGCAAAGGTAGGTGCAATTGAAGGCGATATATATCAGCGTCAAATCGCCTTCAATGAATTTTATTCTTTAGTCCGCAAAAATACCATAGTTAACTGGCAACGCAAATGGAACGAAGATGAATTGGGCCGGTGGCTCCACTCGATTATCCCTAAGGTTAGCCTCAAACCATGGTTCAAAAGTCTGGACTTGAGTCGGGACTTTATTCGCACCTTCTCCCGACTCATGTCCAATCACTGTTCGTTAGATGCGCTACTCTTTCGTATTAATCTTGCCGGCAACAATCTTTGTGTTTGTGGCCAAGGTTACCACGACATCGAGCACGTTGTTTGGTCGTGCGAGCTGTATCTTGTCGCCAGATCGAATTTAGTAGTCACCCTTCGGGCCCGAGGAAGGCAGCCCATGATGCCGGTGAGAGACGTGTTGGCTCGGTTAGACCTTGATTACATGTCCCAAATATATGTATTCCTTAAAGCTATCGATCTTCGTGTGTGATTGTCCTTACACTCCCTTTTCCTTTTCCTTTGTGAGAGATCGGATCCCTTCTTAAGAATAAGATGAAATGTAAATATATATTAGATATAAGATAGGTTTAAGAATTGAGTGTGATGAGTGTGATTGAGAGTGTGAGTGTGATCATTGTCAATATATCCTCATATCCCCTCCTTTTCCTGAAGAAAATATGTCACCCTTCTAAACTCGAGTCAACCGCGAGTAATCGGTTTCCTATATTATTAACATTAGAATTAAGAAAAAATGTTTATATACTAGTAACAATACAGTAAGGAGTTCGGCTCCTTTAAACCTATGTAACTGAGCCTGTAAAAATAAACGATTTAAATAAAAGAAAAATAGTCTCGGGACCAAAGGCGCTATATTTTTTATATTTTTCCTGGAAAGGTGTTTTTCTTTGTTTTTGAGTTATGATTTTTCAAAGTTAACCAATGGTTCGAAAAATTTATTTTTTCCTCTTTTTCCAACACAAAAATTCATAAGTTTTGATCTACTGGACCAATTCAGGTGATCGACACATAAAATTAAAGCCAATTAGATAGTCTTTTTTGAAAAATATTAGACTTCTGAAAAAAAGGATTTTGATTTAGTAATTATTTATTGTAATAGTTTTTTATAGATTACATGGGACCAAGGTTCCTTTATATTTTTATTTTTTTTTCTCGAAAGCTGAGGGTTTTTTACATAACATATCCAAAAATCAGAGATGTGTTATTTTTCGTTTTTCAGTTATGATTTTTCAAAGTTAACATGTTTTCAGTCTTCGTTCAATATTTCTATGCGACTAGACTGGATGTATGCGACTAAAATTCAATTAATTTGCAAATGCATCATTTTTCCAAAAAAGGCTAGTTAATTTGCTTTAATTTGATATATCGATCATCTGAATCGGTCCAGTAGTTCAAAAGCAATAAATTTTTGAACAAAGTCATTTTTGGAAAAAAAAAAGTGAGAAATGATTTTTTGGACCATCGGTTAACTTTGAAAAATCATAATTCAAAAACGAAAAAAACGCCTCTCTGGTTTCGACATATGTTATGTGAAAAATCCCCAGCTTTCAGAAAAAAATATAAAAAACTATAGCCCCTTTGATCCCGAGACTATGAAAACAATAAAAAAATGAATACAATCAATTATAACAAAAGCAGAATTCGAACTTAATGCAGGTATAGAATTTTTCAAAAAATACAAGATTATTGGCTTTAATTTGATATGTCGATCATCTGAATCGGTCTAGTAGTTCAAAAGTTATGGATTTTTGAAAAAAGTAAAAATAAAAATGCGAAAAAATGGTTTTTTTGGACCACCCTAAAATGGAAATGGTCACCCTAACAAAAAAAAAAATACGGGTCTCAAAATTTGCGACAAAGAACAAAACTACAACTTTTGACGGAAATCTGAGAACCACTATATCGGTTTGGCATGGAATGGCTGTACATAGATATCGATCAATAGTAAATTCTAAAAAATCTGATGATTCAAAGTTCCTTAAATATTGTCGAAGAATTCTCCCAAATACTAACGCAACTCGAACAAAAGTTTGCCCCCATTAGTAATTTCTTGATCTGATCTGGAAGGAAACCCATTCGATTACGAGAGACACTTTCTACAAATATCTTCTACTCATTCGCTACTTTATGATAGTATTCTTGTGCTTCAAACAACACATAATAATTATATGTTAACCTATTAAAGTCACGGAGTTCCCCCAGCATGGCGTACTTTCTCAAATATGAACCTCGAGAAAAACATGATCCAATCAAAATTGCTACCATATGATCCTGTTGTTCCCAAGACTATTTTTAACTACATTGCCTCTTTGTTTCCAAACAACAGTCCCACAATCATAATTCTAATAACACAATAACCGTAGGGACATATCATCGCTTCGTGTGAACCCCTATGTGATCCATCCCAGCATGCTCACTGACCCAAAAATGTCTGTGCACTCACTCCAGCCTCCGGTTGAGGAATGATGATTGTGCTATCAAAGCATCAAAATCGCTCACATGACCTACTCCAGTTGGCGGTTGTCATTAGTGTCGCCTTAAAATGTGTGCTGCTCTTCCGCCTGACTCTCCTCTCACCTCCCTGCACCGCTTTGTTTTGCGAAAGAGGTAACCTATAATTAAGCCACTGAAACTATGCGTTTTTCCTTCCCATGATCTTCGTGTGTCACGAACGCACGAAGCTTCGAAGAAGCGGCGCGGCGGCAGGTTCCACTGCCGGTGGCTGCTGTAAGCATGATGTCCAATGTTGTAATCGTCGTATTGAATTTCAGTCAGATTCGATTCAATGTCAAACGGTCGCACCTCGTAGTCAACCAGTGCTTCTTGGGGCTGGACAACTGCTTAACGGTCCGGCTTCTAGGTTAACCTGTGCCCTGTCGATCAACCAGGCATAACGTGATGGGCAGGCGTCGACCAGGAGAGGCCATAGCGTGCGAGAACACAATGACAGCGTGGCGTTGTGTGTGCTTTACACTGGGAGGTCATCGTGACGTTTGAAAAACAAAGCAGCAACAATTCTTCTTGAATTGTCGGAGTCATCAAAAATCGAGTTAAATGCGCATTAGTATCACGCCCACTGCACGGTTCCATATTGATGGGTGGCAGGCACCTGCCAACCATATTCAAGTCACGTGGGAAAACCGCAGTCCCGTTACGGCTTAGATTTCGGCTCACGATTCTGATGGATGGAAATCTCGGTAGCGTTCGAATGGTTCCATCTTGTTCTAGACCTATGACACATATTTTTTCCGGAACGCACGATTGAAAAGATTCAAAAGGAAATTCCGTGCCGGACGGACGTAAACTCACTATCACACAATAGCAGCCCTCTTAATTGACGGATGTTGCAGCAAAACAGCGCCATCTTGGTAAGGGGGAGGAATGAAAACAATGAGCGCGAACGCGTGTAAGACGGAAACCGAATCGTTCGCGTTTGCGTTAATGAATCGACACTCAATGAGCAATTATTAGCCAGGCAGGCAGCTCGATCTCTCGAGTAGTCCACTGCTGCTGTCTGTTCGAGCTTTTTTTCGCAATGTTTTGATTTTCCTCATCCCCCATCAAACTACGCGGTTTCTCAGCCCGATGATCGCTTCCGGTGGGTGGATGGATGAGGGAATGCTTTTTTCGAGCGACTGAATTTCGCCGCGCGCGTGAAAACTAACACTTTGCGACAACGGATGCGAAAAACCGATGGGGAAGCGACACGAGACGTTTGTATGCGCGACGCAAATCTGATCTAAAGTGAGTGGTTTTTTCGGACGCTGTCGGTTAGTAGCGGTTCAATTTTTTTTCTCTCGGTATGCACGATTTTGTAAGGCATTTCAAATATCTTAACGCTCCGCATATTTCAGTCACAGTTACAGTTTTTGGTTCGAAGATATTTGGTTGTTTGGATTGCTTACACTGAGAAGTGTGTGTGTGTGTGTGTGTGGGTGAGCGTTTGAGTTTATGGAATGTTGATGTTTGTTTTAGGTAGCTGTGGCCGGCGAACCGTGTACGATTCTGTTGGAATTTGGACTACTGAGAAAAAAAATAACTGGGCCATCCTATTTAGCGTCAATGGAATGTCACGCCTAGCGAACGCGAAATCTAACAGTCATTTATTAATTAATGATTTGGACGATACATATCGCACATTTATTACGTCACTTGGTCGTCGTCGGAAACGCACCCTTCAACAGCTTGTCAAATTAACGTGAGTTTTTTTAGTCTATGAACTTTTAATAGAATTGCGAAAATAGTTTCATATTTGCTTGATTTTTCTCAAATCGTCTAGAGTGCTCTTAGTTTTTTTTTCTCTGAAACTTTTTTAACGAAAATACCTTCGACCTTGTATGTATGTCCACAGTCATCACATCGATTTTTACCTTTGTGCTGGTATTTTGATCCAAAGAAGCAAGTAGCATTCTTTGAAATTCATCAACATTTTGTAATGGTACAAAGTTCCTTCCAACGCATCAATGGAAACGTTCGATTTTATCTAGAAATATTATTGGTAAAGAACTGCAATACAGATCAAATGTTTTGTTGTCAGCACCGGTTTTTGCACCGAGTTTTACGTCGTGTTTTGACAATCAGTTTTTCTATACCTGTATTACACCGCGCTTGAATTTGGTTTGCTTTCCCTGTTGAGTTATTTTGGCCATGCTTCACTGTCAATTTTTCGTAAATTTGGAAAAATGTTGTCGAACGAAAAAGAGCGTCGTGAATTAATCCTGCGCACTCATTTCGAGAATCCGGAGTTGTCACATGGGGACATCGGTAAGATGCTGGGAATCGTCCAATCCACGGTCAGCAGAGTACTAAAACGATACTTCGAGAACCTAACCATCGACCGGAAGGTGAAGAACGGCAAAAATGGATGCTCCGTCAGTGAAAAAGATCACAAGCGCGTAGTTAAGCAGTTTAGACGTGATCCGAGAAGTTCGGTCCGGGATGTCGCCAATAAGCTGAATTTGTCAAGTTCATTCGTCCAGCGGACCAAGCAGCGGGAGGGCCTGCGTACATACAAGGTTCAGAAGGCTCCTAACCGCGACGAAAGGCAAAACATGGTGGGGAAGACGCGAGCCCGGAAGCTGTACACCGAAATGCTGACGAAGCCACATTGCCTGGTAATGGACGACGAAACTTACGTCAAAGCGGACTTTCGTCAGCTGCCGGACCTGTTGTTCTTCTCCGCAGAGGACAAATTCAGCGTTCCGGAGGAGATTCGCAAGCAGAACCAGAAAGTTTGCCAAAAAGTACATGGTGTGGCAAGCGATCTGCTCCTGCGGAAAGCGGAGCGCCCCTTCGTGATGACCGGCACGGTAAACGGGCAGGTTTACCTTAAGGAGTGCCTACAGAAGCGCTTACTACCACTATTGAAGCAGCACGAGGGCCCGACCATCTTCTGGCCGGATCTCGCTTCGTGCCACTATTCAAAGGACGTGTTGGAGTGCTACGAAGCCAACGGGGTCACCTTCGTGCCAAAGGAAATGAACCCGCCCAACGCGCCGGAGCTTCGCCCAATAGAGAAATATTGGGCGATTATGAAGCAGGCCCTCCGGAAGAACCCAAAAGTTGTCAAATCGGAGGCGGACTTCAAGAGAAAATGGATTTCTGTTCAAAAAAACTACAACCTGACGTTGTACAGAACCTTATGGACGGGGTAAAGAGGAAGGTGCGAGCATACGGGCTTGGGCTCGAAGTATGAATAAAAAGAAAATGCCAAAAGTTGTTTTATAGTTTTTATTTTACTGTCTAAAATTTTCAAAAGGATCGGTCTACTGGGCGAATTTCTACAGCGTTTTTTCCGTGATGCAATTTGATGTGACACACCCTTTATATAGGGGAGGATGGCCCTGATCAGACCCCTTAAATTACAAATGCGTTCCGTTAAATAAGTACGAAGCAAACACAGAGGGCTGGTTCAGGACCACCACAACTTTTTTCAATTAACGATATGCCGTTTACTTCAAGTATCAGGTAAATTCAATTTATATCTTGTCTTGAAGAGACCATAAGCAATCGAAATAGTTTAGTATTGTAATTGTTCATCGTCTGAAAGAAAATTTAACTCATTCTCAGTACTGGTTAAAAATCTATCCCTTTTTTAAGCATTGAAAAATCGCATTTTTAGCGTTACGTAATTTGTGCAAGACGCCTAAGTGAGAGGCGATGTTTAGTATCCGAATTCTGCGCCATGTTGATTCGGCGCTCACGTGCTTATGAATTTGGTGCACTTCGTACCTAGAGAGGATACGTGTTTGTTATGAACGCGCGCTGATGAAGATTAAACTCAAGTGCAGCGCAACGTATGTTTTCTAAAGACTGCTTGTTGTAGTGACAACTCGCTCAATTCGGCCAAAACTTGACGGGACCACGGTGGGATGCTATGAACTGCAATACTGTTTTGCTGTCCGCTCATAGTGTTGTTTGGGTTAATAATCAGAGTCCTCCGCCACAGATTCTCTGTTCAGCTTACCAGCGAATGTGTCCACAAAACCAAATTTCAATTTCGTGGAAACATCTCCGCGACCCCTGGCTACACAAAACTTCTGTACCTTTGCATCTGTTCATTTTGGTCACACTTGATCATACAGCTTTCGGGACCGCATTTTTACCAAAATGTTTTGCTATACGATCTTGTTTGGTTTCTTGATAGTCCGATACTTGAAGAAATCTTTCCGAATGCATATATCCCAAACTGTACTGCGAACAGTACCGGGCTTGTTGGCAACACCCACGTTCGAAAATCCTGGATTCGCTTTGAAAGGTATCATTACGTTCTGACGCAGTTTCCGGTTCACTGAATCGCATCGACACCTTGATTGAACCTTTCAGGAAACAGACAAATGTTTCTTAAATCGTTTTAGCACTACACAGTCCATTTTCAATCTTTTACGATCATTACGTTTTCATAACTTTTTGTGCAGAATTAAGTTATGTTTTCTTCCACCGCGGGGCAATTTGAGAGAAAGTACCAACTTTTTTGAAAAAAATTGCACAGGATTTCAAATAAAAGACGTTGTAAACAAACTGTTATCAAACATTCCAGAACCGACCACTGAAGGCATAGCGATTCCGAATTGACAGAGCTTTAACTGATTTGTGGTACGATAACCAATAATAAATAGAAGGCCATTCGACAAATAAACTAAAAAGTGTTGTCATTTTTGTTTACGTTCGTATTAATGTAACTTATAATGATGATGCAAAACGTAAAAGTTTTAAAAACGGTGTTAGAATCTGTATATATTAGGGTGGCAATGGATGTATGAAAAACAAATCATCATCGAATTTCAAAAACCGACCATGTACAATTTGTTTATTGGCCCGAAAAAATGACCTGTGTAAAATTTCAACTCAATCAAACATGATTTAGTGGTGCCTCGAAGCGCTCAAAGTTTTGATTTTTTGATCCTCGAAAATCTTCTAAGGAGGGGGTAAAGGAAATTAGGAAAATCGAAAATTTATCTTCGATGCCAAATGACTTAAAAATCTGGTGTAATCTGGAAAAAAAAATTTTTGCCGAAAATCGTCCTTTTGGCACACTGAAAGGCACTCTCAAAGTTTTAATTTTTGGCCACTCAGGCTAAGTCCCTATAGGTGGATTTCCGATTTTCCAAATTTACTCTCCCCCTTGGAAGATTTTCGAGGATCAAAAAATCGAAACTTCGAGCGCTATGAGGCACCCTTAATCACGTCCGATTGAGCTGAAACTTGGCACAGGTCGTTTTTTGGGCCAATAAAAAAATATACATGGTCGGTCTTTGGAATTTGAAATGACCATTTTCGCTGCCACGGTAATACAGCGCGGACTCGATTATATACAGACCCTGAATTTTTTTCACTGTATATAATGGAATCCTGTATATAATCGAGTAAAAAAAAAATAAATTTTTACTCGTTTTTTATGCATATATTTTTTTAAAATAAAAAAGGATTTCATTTTTGTTTCATCCCCTCAATGAATTTAATTTTTGTTTCATTGTTTCAGAAAATACTTTTCTCACATGAAAAAAATATTGTTTTTCCAGAATCTCTCAGAAGGTGATAGATGATCATATTTGACGGAAAAAATCCTTCTACGCGTATGATCGAATTTCAACAATGACAGAGTTATAGAGCTTTTGTTTTGTTTCGGACTCTGACGTCTCAAACTGGCTCTACACTAAAAAGTACGCTGTGTAAGCCAATTCTGTTGCTTTCATTAGAAAGATGAGAAAATTTAGTACAGTATATATTAGGCTGTCTAAAAAGTCCTGCGGTATTTTTTTTGAATTTTCATTTGTTCATAAAATAAGTTACAATCATCTGTTTTAAGTCAAATATGCGCCGTTTTGTTCGATGACTTGTTCCCAACGAGATGCCAACTTTATAATACCCCTGTTATAGAAGCTCGCTTCCTTATTGGCAAAAAACTCGGATAGACAATTTTCACAGGCCTCTTTTGTGGCTAACTTCTGACTACCTAGCTCGTTCGCCATGGACAAAAACAGGTGGTAGTCACTTGGTGCAAGGTCCGGACTATACGGCGGATGCAAAAGAACCTCCCATCCGAGCTCCCGGAGCTTCTGGCGCGTCACCAAAGAAGTGTGTGGCCTGGCGTTGTCCTGATGGAAGACAATGCGGCCTCTGTTTATAAAAGATGGCCTCTTCTTTATGAGAGCTACCTTCAAGCGGTCCAGTTGTTGGCAGTACAGGTCCGAATTGAGCGTTTGGCCATAGGGAAGCAGCTCATAATAGATTATTCCTTGACAATCCCACCAAACACACAGCAGAACCTTCCTGGCCGTTAATGAGGGCTTGGCCACCGTCTGAGCCGCTTCAGCGGGCTTCGACCACGACCGTTTGCGCTTCACGTTGTCGTAAGTGACCCACTTTTCATCGCCAGTCACCATCCGCTTCAGAAATGTGTCGATTTTGTTGCGATTCAGCAGCGATTCACATGCGTCGATACGGTCAAAGATTTTTTTTTGCTTCAACGTGTGTGGCACCCATACATCGAGCTTCTTTGTGAATCCAAGCTTCTTCAAATGGTTAATAACGGTTTGATGACTTATCCCCAGCTTTTGTCCGATGCTACGGCTGCTACTATGCCGGTCTTTCTCGGCAAATTCAGCGATTTTGTCGCAATTTTCGACGACAGGCCTTCCGGAGAGTGACGCATCTTCGACGACCTCTACACCAGAACGAAAACGTTGAAACCATTGTTGTGTGGTGGAAATGGAAACTGTATCGGGTCCATAAACTGCACAAATTTTATTGGCAGCTTGAGATGCATTTTCGCCTTTGCCATAGTAGTACTGTAAAATATGTCGGATTTTCTCTTTATTTTGCTCCATATTTGCGACACTATAACTCATGAACGACTTAACCAAACAAAACACTGTCAAGGACTATATTATAGCGCGCAAAAATACCTTTCCAACAAGCTATAGTATGACTCGATACAATGAATACAACTAGAACTACGCGCTTACAACGACACCTCGCGGAAATACCGCAGGACTTTTTTGTCAGCCTAATATATATAAAGTAGTGGATTTGAACAACTTTTTAGAAGTGAAAATTTCGAAGTTAGTAATTTTTAATGCGAAATAATTAAGTTTATCTCAAAAGTTCATAAAAAAACATGAAATGTTTTTATCAATCAAATTAAAGCTCTCGAGACACTCTACAATCTGTTCATTGACACCCAACTAGTATCTTTCTTAATTTCGCTGCAATATCGATATGAACAATTCCTGATGAAAATTCAAGCAAAATCTTCAAAAACCTTGATTTTTACCCCACTGTCCATATAGTATCCACTCAAATTCCACATTAACGTTCAAAGGTTACATTTTTTCTTGAAACAAGTCATTTTTGAAATGTGAAAAAAAATTTTTTTTTTTAAACTGTATATAATCGAGTCCAAAATTGTATATAATCGAATCACATATAATCGAGTCCGCCTTGTATACAGCCATTCCATGCCTAATCGATATAGTGGTTCTCAGATTTTCGTCAGAAGTTGTAATTTGGCTCTTTACACAAAACATTAGACCCGTATTTTTTATTTTTTCATTACGGTGCCCACTTCCATTTCAGGGTGGTTTGAAAAATAATTTTCCCCCTTTATCTAAAAATGACTTTTTGCAAAAATACATAACATTTGAACCACTGAACCGATTTAGTTGAAATCGGTTTTTTTATATTTCCAAATGGCCTGGTAGGCGAAGGGAGTAAAAAGTGCCCCCAAACCAAATCACCAACTGTATGGAAAATATTGTGTAGGGTACTTAATAAAACATTTTGGCAGTAGTACCATATATTTGAGTTCTTATATGGTAAAACAAAGGATCTATGGTGAAAAATGCATCTTTTCGTTTTTCACGCCATTATCAATAGCCTTGATTCAGAAATATGAAGAAAAATACTGAAAGTACATCTTACTAAGGTGTATCGATCAATATTTTCAAAAAAAAATTTCATCAAAAAATCAAATGCTAAAAAAAATTTGAATTAATTTTTATTTTAGTTTTAAATTAATTTTTTTGACATAGGATTATGTCTTTGATTTCTATATAGGGGGGTCACTCTACGAAAAATGTAAAGATTTATTAAGAGCATATTACTCAAAATCGTTATCGCGACATATGTTGTGTTATGTACCATCAGACAGGAAATTTATCTAGCATTTTTTTTTTTGCTTAAAACATGAACAGTGAATATCAAAAAAGTTAACAATTTGACGATTAAAATGGGCATGTTTTCTTTCGATTGCACTAACCTCTCGCTTTTCTCCCCGACGCAACGAGCAAACTTTTTTTGCCTAAATTCGGGCTTTAGCTCACATTGTGAGTTGATGCGAATAATGAATTATTTTCCATTCCATTTTCCATTCTTTGTTTTTGAGAGGCTTTATAGTTTGCAGTTCATTCGCCTCTATCATTCTCCATTTACTGATAATAGGCATTTATCAGTTATTGTATTGTATGTTGCGCAATCAATTCGTGCTCGATTCATGTTTTTATTGTGTAGGTCTTGCTACTAACAATTTATGTAATCGTGGTCCAGGATGTCAAAATATCGAGCACGTTGTTTAGTTATTAAAAATGCAATTAATTAATTAAACTGGCTGGCTTATATGTCTTCAGAAGAAACCCGCTTCACTTTCTAGAATGCACTTGCCCATTCTCTGTTCTTTTTCCTATACATAAGAAGAACTTAGCACTCAATGAGATCACTTCTCGCGTAACTTTTGAAAAGGTCCAATGTAACATTTTCGCCAACTCGAGAAAAACGTAGTTGAAGACCCGAACATTATTTCGCGAATTGTCTTAAAAGCTATCAATCTTTATCACTGTTTTCACCACTAGCTGTCAAGAATAACTCCGTAAAACCAATCGTAACTATTGTTCCGTGATTTGAGATTAAGGTTGAAGCCTCGGAGCGAAAAATGTTACATTGGACGTTTTGACTGCCCGCGTTTGCACATTGGACATATTACGTTGCACTATAAAAAATTGAAACTAACTAATAAACAACAATCCAAATATCAGCATTTCGTTCTAAAGACTGATTATTATTGTTATCACTCGTTGAATTGCACTGAAATCGATAACAACACCTGTAAGAAACAAATTCCAAAACGACCGAAGTACGACTGCGAGTTGTATTGACTGCTTTGTTACTTCGGACGTTTCGGCCGTCGGAGGAAAGTGGCGTCCGAAGTAACAGCCGTGTGCTTAAAATTCGAATCTGTACATTGGATATTTTTTGTATCGGCGACAAAAAGATGAAGAAGATAGATACGTGAACGATTGTTTTTGTAATACATTCAATGATTGAAAACTTAGTTACATAGGACCTTTTCAAAAGTTACGCGAGAATTCACTACAGCACCATGTACATTCTTGATCAAGGATGGAAAACAAGGGAGCATGATGTGATTTACGATTAATCGCAAACTGCACAGATCGCAATCTGTGCAAACTGCGATTAACTATTAATCCTCACCCATCATAACCAAATGATTTTCCCTTGGTAACTCTGAGTTGACCAAAGCATTCGAATAATTGAGTTACTCTGCTTCCTCGTTTTGTTTTCAACTCCTAACAAGAATTTGCTCCATGGGAATGAGTGTCTCTATGACGTACGATTCTCGCTCTCTCGTCCGGGCGTTCAATTTTCCTTTCCGAGCGCGTTTACTTCGATGAAACTTGGTAAAATAAAAAATGCGCTACAGCAGATAGGACGACTTTAATGTTTCATGTTTCACAGAGGATTTCTCAGATGGTGTTTAAATTAATCAAGAGACTACAAACAATAATCCCCCTCAAATCACTAATTTTATGAGTTAATGTAAATGCGTTATTGACCAAGGCTATTACGACATCGAACACGTGGTCTTGCGAGATATATTTTTCCGCCTGCCCAAATACAGACCACTTTTTTCGGGGCCGAGTAAACTGGTGTCAAGAAAAGACCTTGATTACCTTGAATTAATCAAAAAACATAAATTAGCGCAAATATGTCAACATGGGTTTTTTTGTTTAAGCACGTAAATATTTGCTCATATTTTTTTTGGATTGTGGCACTCTACATAATTTGTATGCAGATAGACTATCCACAGTTTGTGGGGGGATGGAATACTCATACAACTCAAATGGATAATGATTATCTGCTATCACAAAGCTGAGAAATTTTTTGACGTTTTGTTTTACTATTGATTCATTCAAAAAAAAAGCTTTATTTTTAAATGTTTTCTTATCCTGAGACTGGCTCACCATATTGCACTGCTACTAAAACCGTAGGCTAACTTCAAGGATATTTTTTATTCATTTTCGGCGAATAATCAATAGAGTGCCGTGTTATGAAACATCAGAATAATAGCAAAAACAATATTACGATCATAAGGTGTTAGACAGGTTATTCCAGACGACATTGGAATATATTCCATCTGACCATCTTTAGAAATGTTAATGACCTTCAAAGGATAAATTTATCTTGGGCACATTGAATTGATGTTCATGACTTCCAGTCGGACGTTTATTCGCTCTGATAGTAATTGTGTGGTCCTCACAAAGCATATATTCCAATGCCGTCAGTTCACTGAAATTATTCACATACCGTTTGATGATAAGGTAGGATGTTGATAATCATTTGCTGCGATACCTATTGTTCCAACAGTATTCATTCGACAATATAAAGACTGAATACCTGAAATTAACCAGAACCAACCATGCAAATCTGCGGTCAAAGCAGTATGTACACTTGAGAGATGCAACAAGTTTGAAGGAATATAAAAAAAACATTAGTCGTTCGATAAATCTACTGCCACATATGTCGGAAGTCCACGATACATCCACGTCCATACTATTTCATTACATTTATTCGCAACGAAGAACGTAACCACACAGAATTGAATTACTCAAATATGTGATCCGTTTTATATACAAAATAAAAAAGGGTCTGAAATTCAATCGAATTCGAAAGGTGTTTCGTGAAGTCACTAATTGAATTACTATTGGAAAAATTATTTGGAGAGAAATGTGAATGTTCAGAATTATTGGAATCTAAAAACGATTTTGGGCGGGATGAGATTCGCCCAAATCTTCTGGTAATAAAATTAATCAATTGCATCCATTACCCGTCTGCAGTTTATCGGGCGGGAGACGACAGCAAAATAAAATCGACACGAGACTGAGTCAGCCACTCACTGCGGTCTGTGCAAAAGAGAATTAAAAATCCCTCGATGAGTGTCGTAAGATTTCAGTTGATCGTCTCTTGTTACACTTTCCGATCAAGAACTCATCATCCGCTCTATGGAATGGGATTAATCGTTTGTGGCTTGCACTCACGATAAAACTTGAGTAGTAGAAGTAATGCTTCGAGAGTGCAAGCAGTGGGGATTCCGCTCTCTTATTGCTTTTTTGAGATCTTGGTAGCTCACCGTTCCAAGTATTCTCTCTGTGTACATATGAAGAATAAAAGAGCCTCGCCTGCTTGGGGTGATTTAAAAACATCCGACTAGAGGGATATACTTATTCATTGATCTTTGAATGTGATTTTTTACCATCCCTGTTCTTGATGTACATTTTTGAACAGAATATGGTTGCGGATTCTACCACTTTATCTCATCTAACCCGTTCGAGAATACAAGTTTATACAGGAAACGGTTTTTCTAGGGCTTCCATTTCCATCAAAAGAGAAAAAAAATATAGGTTTTGAACAATGAAAAAATTCAATTCAAATACAATTACTACAAACAATCACAGTCCTATGTCTAGATCCCGTCCGTGCCCCTAGGCTCAGACCCATCAACTTTTTATTTTAAGATTCAGTACTACTCTAGCTTGTATTCAAATTTCTTCCTACGTTCCTACGTTTCAGAATTTTTAGAGTGTTTTTCGCGGTACAAAAAAATATATATATATTTTCAGGCATTTCGAAATTTTGAAAAAAAATAATACTTTGAGAGTCTCTTTTGCTCTAGTTTTTATTTAAATGCGTTCGTATGTGTTGTTTTTTCCACATGTAGCGTAATTTTTCAGAGGATTGTGCGAAAAAAAATAATTTTTTGGCCATTGGAAATTTTTAATTCATTCTGAATTTAGAGGCCCAGTACTGCTCTAATATTTATTTAAATTTTGTTTTTTATATGTCTAAATTTTGTCGGTATATTTACAGCATTGTGCTCTACAAAGATTTTTATCTCGTATCTAAAAATATATATGATTATCTTTCGGATTAATGAGAATAACACTCAAAAAAATCCAAATTATTATTATTTTTTTTTATTTTAATCTTACAATTGAAAACCACGAATACAATAAAATAATCGATTTCATGTAAATAGAAATAATAATGCAGACGATGAAGAAAATTATTTTTGTGTCTCATAATGCAAAAAAAAAAGATACATACGAACGCATTTAGATAAAAATTAGAGCAGAAGTGGGTATCAAAGTTACATTTTTTTTCAATACTTCGAAATGCCAGAAAATATATATATATATTTTTTTTGAACCGCTTATTTAATTTTTTTTTATTTATAGATTTTTTTATGAAAAAATTGTTTGAAGATATTTATCAATACACCTTAGTTAGATGTACTTTCAGTTTTTTTTCTTATTTTTGCCTCGAAGCTATTGAGACTGATGTGGAAAAAAACGAAAAAGTGCATTTTTCACCATAGTTCCTATATATGGTGTACCATATGAAGACTCGAATATATGGTACTAGTGCCAAAATTTTGTTAGAGTAGTACTGAATCTCTAAATCCTAAAAAAATTTCAAAATTTCAATATTTTTTTAGTATTTCAATTTTTGATGATTTTTTTTTATAATTTTTCTTGACATACCATAGAGGATGGCGTAAAATAAACGAAAAAGTACGTTTTTCACTATAGATCCAATGTTAAACCACATAGGGGTTCAATAAAACCGCCAAAATTTCTTATTTAATATTCTATACAATATTTGCCATACAGCTGGAGATTTGGTTCGGGGTCACTTTAGTCCCTTACCCGGCCAGGCCCTTAACTTAACTTAAAAACGAATTAATTTATTTATTTATTCCTGCAAGACACCGCAGAACAACTCGAAAAGCACATAAGCTTTTTTTCTTTATTGAGATGAGATGCGTAGAAATATCTCCAATCGATTAGTACAAGCATCTCTTCGACCTTTTAATAAATGGAATAACTGGACCGTTCCAAACCTTTCATAATTCAGTAACAAGTTCCATTTTCAGATTATCATTGTACACCTTCCTGTTAAACGTTGTCCTACGTTACATAAATTATTCTCTTCAGAGCCTCGAATAATATGACAAAATCTCGAATAGATGCTCGCTCCAAATCACGACATCATGGGCGTGCTCCAAAAAAACATGTCATGGACCAAGAAAAACCAACAAAAAGCATTCCGGGGCAGCCGTCCATTTTTGGCAAGAGCTGTGCCGTGAAATGCGATTGATTTTCCTGTATTTTTATCTCACTCTCGGTCAGCACCTTCAAAAGATCTTATACCACTTTAAATGTCAGTCTATTCGAATCTATCCTTCCACAACTGATGTACACTAATAGCTTCATACAACAATCGGATATTTTATAACCCACCATTTGAGTATGGTTCCGCCGATGCAATCCTCCGACCCAAACTGCAAGTCTTTCCTGGTTAAATGGCAAACGGTGAAGATTGCAGTTCGGTTCCATTGTTATCGACGAGAATGATGCTATATTTTTAGTTTTCCTCAGCCGTTCCATTGCACTAAACAGAAAGCATCACCCGGGGGAAAATCTCATTAACCATTTACGACTCATCACTCCGACGGAGATAGTCACTGACGGAGTGTTTCCAGCCGGTTGCTCGGTGCTGGGAACCAGTAGGTGCATTGTGAACGACACGACGAAACACGGCTGACAATGGCCGCGCCGGTTTGTATCACCAAGTTGGTAACATAATTTAGCGGGTGTTTGCGATGGCCCACGGCGTTGAAGATAGTCCGCCGCCGAAGAGTGCTGTCGTCCAGATCGTAATTCACCTTTGAAAAACATCGCTTGAAAAAAAAGTTCTCGAATTCATTACACCAATGATAATAAATTATGATGATGGTAGTACAATCCGTTAAATCCTTGTTCACGGCAAATGAGTATCGAGCAATTTTAATTTTTGATCTGCTAGAAACAGCATTTTAATTAAGATTGACGGTAGCCAGACTGCATTTTAAATATAGTTGGAACTTCAACACAATGTGCCAACCCTCGTGGGATAAACTTAATGAAAGCTTGACATTTTGGCACCGAAAAGAGTATGCGCAAAGGTCGCCGCTGTTCAAATTCGTCGGTGTTCTCGTGAACCAATGGTTCCTTTGCGGGGGTTGATTTACGTAACTCCACCATGGACGGAAAGAGACGGACAAACATTGGAACATCCGCTATCAATTTGGCTGTGTGCAATATGGATAGAGCTCACGTGTGGCCGAGGATATTTATAGTCAGCCACCGGAGACAGACACGCGACACCAGAGGTCATACATCAAATGCTCATTCCAGCGTCTGGCCCTCTGTTGTCTATGGGCCTCATTTCACTGTACTGTCTGGAAAACCAATGGTAATGTATGCGAGCTTGAAATTTCCCCCGGGATGCCAAAATTGCAATCTTTTGCAAAACTGTTTCAACCACATGAACATCAGCGGCAGTAGCAACTGTAGCCAATGATAATCGATCCTTACCAAGCTGCTGCTGCCCCTAACTATCGATTGGACTGCTTCCGTGTCATTGTGCAGCGTCGTGTAGCGAAGCTGTCCGGAAAAAAAACCAAAATTGTACAGAAAAGAGCGATGGGAGCGCTTTTATATTTATGCTTCCGGGATGTGTTCTCATGCAACCATCGTTGCAAAGCACGGGCATTCGTACAGACGCACAAAGTTCACAATTTGAACACTACCGAAATAATCGTAAATCTCCCATACTTTCGCGAGCCACCAGCGGAAGAAACCAAAGACAACACTACAACCAATCTTAGCACAGCGTAACGTTCGCGCGTTTTACCTTATAAGTCACTGTCAGTTCCGCTCCACCTGGTGATTTGGCTTTTCCCTCATCGAGAAGATTGATGATGGCGAAGCACAGAAGCGATTGTTTTCTGGCAAAATTCCTATTTTCTGCACACGAAACAATCACAACAACCGGATGGTATCATCATCAAATTGAATTGATTGAAGGGTGGGAAGAAGTGTAATGGTGTGACCAAATCCTGGGAAGACTGATCATTCCTGTCTAATGATGATGATGATTGATATGATGATTGGATTATAGCAAACAAAATGACATTATCACATGAATCCATTCCAGATTGCATCTGTTAATTTGCCATATAGACAAAAAAAAATTAATCCGAATGAGCTTAAGCTTGAGATTGGGTAGACTGTACACTTTGTAGCTGCTCTCCGTGATCGACCTGAACTAGCGAAATTGCACAAATGATGCTTGGGAGCAGTGAATAATTCTCATTGTGCAGGTTTCGGTGAATCAAACTTTAACACTTTCGTCGCCCAGTGCGATGCGGTCGAGTTTCCTGCGAGGCCCAAATTCAAGTGTCGGTGCGCTAGAGAAATAAGCGGGCAACGATAATAATGAATTCGTGTCCGATTCAGGACTACTTTCCTGTTGAATCCGAATGAAATCAAGCGACTACTGATTAGAGAACTTTTAAAAATAATTTTTCAGCCAATTGTACAGTGTTGCCAATGAGAATAAAAAATGAAATTCAACCGAACGTACTTGCTCTACATTCTGAATTCCATGACGAGGAATAACTACAATTTTATTGGAGAATGTGGAATATTCTGTTCAATCGATTGCGAAGATTCTGTGAACATATCATACCAAAAAATATATCATTTTTGTGGGAAAATAATCGTCGTAAACTATATCACATTTGGCAACTCCGACTTTTCACGTGATTCGTTTCCATTGTTCTTTGCGCTTGGTAGATAAAGAGCTGAAAGAAGAAGCAAGTTGCATGTTTTTTTCGAGAATGTGAATAATAATAGCGCAACTCGGATAGGCCCAAAAGTTGTTTTCTTAGACGCACATGTGTTTTTTTCATCCTCAAAATATTCATTGGAAGGCGTAATAGTAAATCTGAAAGCGAGGGAAGTAGTGACGACGAAATAGTGCAAAGCGTTAGGAGATAAGTTTCGAGTATTATCTCATCGAGTTCCAATTCGGATATTGAGGAACTAAACGCAAGTGAAGACCTGGACGATATGTTAGAAGAACATATAACTGTTATAACAATTTTATATATTAAATTTAATTTTTGATAATGATTTTTTAACAGTACATTGATTCTCCAATAACTTTGTCAAACATCATATTTTAATCAGACAGCTGGTTCTTGTTGAGTTACAATTTTTTGAAAGAAAGATCAATCATTTTCATTACGCCCTTTTGAAAAATCAGTCGTAATCTAAATTGGTCATACAATAATGAAAATTGAAATTTAGATAGTTTCCATTAGTTGTACCAAGTTTCAAAAAAAATCGTAGAGGGTCGGGTCAAAAGCCGGTTGATTTGGGGTGGAATTGCTCTTTACGAGAGTTATATTAATAAGAGTGATTGGTCATTTTCAATTTGAATTTCGCATGATCTAATGTGTTCTACTAGTCACGCCTTTTCATTTGATATTCATTTTGATTGGGTTTAAAAAAACAGATATCGCCATTTTGGATTTGCATTTTCACAAATAAAAGGGCTACTAGTCTAGCCCTTTCGTGTGATACCCATGTTGTGGAATTGAAAAAAATTACACCATTTTGTGATGGCGGCCATTTTGGATTTGCATTCTTCATAAATTACTGTGTTCTACTAGTCAAGCCCTTTCATTTGATACCCACATTGATGGGGTTTTGATAAAATTTGTAGTCCGCCATTTTGTAGCGACCGTCATCTTGGATTTTAAAGATCATGGAATGCGCAGTTTTAAAACGACAGCAGAGGTAAACGCGTGTTTCAAATTTCACATCAATCGGTTAACAGGAAGGGGGTTAAAGTTCTACTGATATGGGCAACCCTACAGATAAACACACAAACATACTTACAATGGGTCTGTACTGTACAATTCGTAGTTGTTCTCCGTGATTGACCTGAACCAGCGAAATTGCACAAAGAACACACCGAATGACGCTTGGGAGTAGCAAATCATTCTCATTGTGCAAGTTTCGGTGATTCGAGCTTTGAATATTCAATAACGACGCCGGCCACGGCCTTACAGTCACCAGGGAAAGGGAGGAAATGTTAGTATAAAAAGGGTCTGAGCCAACAGGCACGGACGGAAATTTGACGTAGGACTTTGATTGTTCAGAACACTTGGTTATTTTAAATGTGAAACGGTAAATAAAAAATTGTAAGGGGTTGTATCTAAGACACAACCGCATATTACGCATATAACTACGCAATTATAATATGCAATCCACTTTTTTACCACTTCGAATATTATTTTAGAATGCATCGAATTTTTTGTAATAGATTATGTTCTTCGTTACAAATAAGTTTGATGATCGTCCTTTAACGTTTGATATGACGCCTAGGACTACCAAAATATGTGAACGGAAAAATTGTCATACGATCATTTACATTTCCCTCTGAAACTATTGCACATCTCATGTTTACATAATTCTCGAACAGCAAAAGTTTATATACCTCTAGTATCTGAAGTGACGATTTTCCCAGCCTTCTCAGTTTAAAAGAACGTTTTAGGGAAACATATTCCGGTCTGCACAACGACAAGCGAGTACAAAAGTACTCAACGCCAAAAATACCCCTGATTTGCATGTATTTGCAAAGCGGATTTCCCCAGGCACATTGATTTTGCAGTCCGTGTTGGGGAAACACAGCTCGGTGGGAACAAAAAACCCCCGAATTGCGTGTATATTTGCAAAGCGGATTTCCACAGGTACATCGATTTTGAAGTCTGTGTTGGGGAAACTTCAAATCGGACCAATCAACCATTAGCAATTAGGGTGTTTAGATAACGCTTGAAATTTTATAGTTATACAATTGTTCATCTCATGAAAAATAACATTTTATTAATTGTGATAGACATTAATAAAAACATCTTTCCGATCTGTTAAGAAATGTTCGAGTTATAAGCATTTGAAATACGGGTAGGGTTAGCACACAAATCGGCAGAACAAATGTATGGAAAAAAGGAAGTTCTTCCAGTTTTCATGAATTTAAACCGTTTAGAGATTACCGAGTTGTAATGTATAGCATAACAAACAAATCTTAGAGAATTTCCGATTCGATTGGTATGTAAATCATGAGAATTAGTTTACAGTGAAAATAATTATTAACGTTAACTTTATTTCATGAAACGTGACCTGTTTTCTGATTTGGCATCCTTCCTGAAAGACGTAGTTCTACGTCAAAAATTATATCGTCATTGATTACATTGAATATGGAATTCATGGGGAAGAAACGGGAAAACAAGTTGAAAATACTCACGGTTTCGTGATATTTTGAGGTAAAATACTCATGAAGTCATGAAGTTGCATTATTTTTAATGGATAGCTTTGGTATTGTGATTTCTTTCCATTGTCTTAGTCATTGTCTGTTCGTTTGCAGACTATCACGATCAAGTCGTATTGGTTCTGCTGCTCAATTTATCGTAGAAGGAATTGACTCATTGAGAATAGTAATATTTCATTTCGTTTCATTTTTGTGATGCGATGATATGTCGATCTCAATGCCTCCTCCTAATTAATGAACGATCGCTGTATGGGTGACACATTCCCCGTTGCTATGATGAAATCTTGCATGAAGTTTGAGTGATGCATGAATGCACAATACATGATTTTCCTTGGCATCCGATTCCAAAACATACCTCTTTTATTTGTTAAATTTCTCACTTGTTTTATTATTTCCACTGTTGATGTCTCAGACGAAAAAAATGCTGGATAAATTTGTCGTCTAATGGTATATATTATAACCCCTTTTTTTTGTTTCGATTAGACAGAAAAAAGTCACTGGGAGACTTGCCGTTGAACGTACGTTCAACAAAAAGTTTCTTGCTTCGCGAAAGATGTACAGATGCTATGTTCGAATACATTACCCTCTACCAAATAAAACCGTTTAAAAGTATAGTATAAAAACAATATTTTTATGTTTTTTGATTTTTTTATTATTCTACAAATCCCATATTTACATTTAAGTGCCTATTCTATCAAATTCCGTTTAATAATCCTATTCAACTTGAGCGAGAAAAGTGTCACCCGCATCTGGATGACGGGGCCTCCCAGGAAATACACCCGTCACCCAGATCTGGGTAACGGGGCGATGAAAGTGTTATGGAATGGATTGAATGTTAGTATGATATTCGCCACCCGAAGGCCAAAAGGGTCACGTCCATGGCGTGGTTTCCTAGTGATTATCAAGGAAGGGATAGTTGTGAGTGGGGGCGGGAAGAATCAGGGTTCACCGTGGTGAGTTATGTGATTAGGAGTTTATTCATTTTTTTCTTAACATAATAACTATTACAACCATCTTCCTTAGGGGCTTCGAACCCTCTGCTCTGTTTCTTAATAGTTTTAGGTTTTCGGACTATTATACAGACATTCCATGCGAAATCGATATAGTGGTTTTCAGATTTTCGTAAAAGTGGCGGATTTTTTTTATTTTTTCATTAGGGTGCCCATTTCCATTTTAGGGTGGTACGAAAGAATGAAAATTTTCCCCTTTTTTCAGAAATTACTTTTTTCAAAAATTCATAAGTTTAGAACTAAAAAAAATCGAAAAAAGGAAAAACTTGATTCTTTGGACCACTCTTAAATGTAAATGGGCACCCTAATAAAAAATACGAGTATAATATAGGGTTGGGGAAAAATAAATGTCGTATTTCTGATCGAAATTTGACGCTTTATTTAACATACTTAAAATTATCCAATTTGAGTCAAATATGCGCCGTTTTATTTGCAAACTTCATAATCCCCCACCATCCCACACCATTCATATTGATCATTCCTGGCCGCTTCTGGTCAATCGCCTGCTTCAAACGGTCAAGCTGCTCACAGTAGAGAACCGAGTTGAGGGTCTGGCCATAGTTGAGCAACTCATAGTGGATGATTCCCTTCCAATCCCACCAAACACACAGCAAAACCTTCCTGGCCGTCAATCCGGGCTTGGCGATGGTTTGGGCCGGCTCACCGCGCTTCGATCACGACTTTTTTCGCTTTAGGTTGTCGTACGTGATCCACTTTTCATCACCAGTCACCATCTTCTTCAAAAATGGGTCGAGTTCGTTCCGTTTCAGCAGTGCATCGCAGGCGTTGATTCGGTTTAAAAGATTTTTTTGGCGTCAACCCGTGTGGCACCCATACATCCAGCTTTTTTGGAATCCAATCTTCTGCAAATGGTTCCAAACGGTTTTATGGTCTATACCCAGTTCCTGGCCAATCGAGCGAGTGCTCACATGCCGGTTTACTTGGATGATTTCAACGATGTTATCGGTTTCCACGACGATTGGCCTACCAGTACGGGGTGTATCTTCGACAGCCACTACGCCAGAACGAAATCGATCAAATCAACGCTGTGCTGTGCGAATCGTTACAGTATCGGGTCCATAAACTACGCGAATTTTTTCGGCCGCCTTCGTTGCAGTTTTACCTCGCAGGTAGTAAAAACGTAAAATAAAGCGAATTTCTTGCTTGGTGGACTCCATCTTTGACGCGCTGTAACTTGAGACTGTCAAAACGACACTTGTAGCACAGATTGTCGTCTTTAAATAGCCGTATAGTATGACCCGATGCGATAAGTACAACACAAGATATGTTTAAGTGTTGCCATATATTGACAATATACGATTTTTCCCCAACCCAATATCATGCGATAAGGAACGAAACTAGCAATTTTCGCGGAGATCTGAGAACCACAATATCGGTTTGACATGGAATGACAGAGGAAGAAGAAGAACTGTATAGACCGCAAGTCAATGCTGCACTCATTACCATCAAAATTGGAAAAACTTTACCTAAACTCTCGACCAGATGATCCAAAGAACCCAACAGCTCACTTAAATTCAAAGCTACTGCCCGCACTTCGGGTCCCCACAAAGGAACTATTTTTTTTGCGCCAGGCGAACCACTTGTCTAAACCTCGTTTGATTAAAAAGGGGTCTATCTACCAAATCATAATACCAGGTTTTGTCGAATTGAACGAATACTAACAATTTCAACTTCCAATTCCAATTCCGTGTACCATTCTGAATCATATTTCGGACACTCTTTATAAACAATTTGAAATGCTTAATGCGCTGGTGATATAAGTATAAAATTAATATCACAATTGATCCTTTAGAGTAACCCTTTAGTTATATCATCAGGGTATTAAGCATTTCAAGTTATTTTTAACGAGTGTCCGAAATATGAAGCTGTCCGAAATATGATTCAGAACGGTACCAACGAATACATGTTGAAAAAACATCTATAAAAGGTGGCTCGCAACCATGGCAAATTATGATTTGCTTTTAGATGTGATATGTTTATTTGTGTGACCTGGGTCTGTTTTTACCAGTGTAGCACTCGTTTATATATCAGAGTTCATCACAGCGCAATAGCATACATAAACTGGACGATTCTCATCAAAACAAATGTTGAAAAATAATGGGTTTATTAGAATTGAATGCACCGTTGGTCAGCACTATCCCGCTCTTCCTCCCCTTACCGATCAGTTTTGGTACACACAATGAAACCAAATGCTACATAGCGATATAAATAAAAAGCCTCGCTTGACCGTCATGAAATGCACAGTGAAAATCAAATGCTATGAGTTAAAAAAAAGTAAATGCAACAGCGTTTTTTATTGTTCCGTTTTCCGGTCCACGCTCGACGTATTCTATGATTCCGCAGTTGTTTTCTAATAATAGTCTCGTATCCATTCTCCTCTCTTCTCTTATTCAACTGCATATGATGATGATGATGCACACACATAACAACTATGCGCAGCAATTGCGTAACAACAATGTTCGCGAGTATGTGTGCGAGTTCCGAATGCAAGCTAAACCTTCTGTCTGTGTCCGGTGCCGGGGATGGGTAGCGCCCTTCAAAACATATGGCCGCATGCACCCATTCACATATATTTTGCCGGCGGCGGTTGTTTGGATACTCCGAATCATTGGGCGCGCAAATAAAACGCTCGAGAAGCATACATGACACTTTCGACAACGAGATGACGGAGAAAGACAGACAAAACGAAATGTTTAGCCTTGAAAATTCGCTTTCAAAGAATTTGCATCGTCGTTTTCACCTCGTTTACGTTCTCTCGCTGAAGTGCACTCTGTCACTTCCAGAACGCGGAGAACACGCCTGGAAGGAAATGACGGTATTGGGTGGAGGCAGAGACAGAGTTATGCTAATACATATGAGTGACATGGAATCGTAGGGACAAGACATGAACAAGCTGCATCTAGGTGTGTTGGACGTAGTTTGTAGGTTCTGCACGCAAGTTGAAACGGAAGTGAATGAATAGCGGGTAAAAGTAAGAATCCATGAAACATAACTGCGTATGTGAATCGGAAGATTTTTTTTATTAATTCGTGTCATTAATATCAGAGGTTGCAAAGGAGGTAAGTGTTGAGGACAGAGAACGCAGACAAAAGGGCATTGATAGTATGTTTGATAAAAACTGTCCAATCCAGACGATTGCACAATTACATAATCAGACAAAATAGATAACATAAAACAAATGCTTCCAACATGAAACAAGCTACTAGGAGAGCGTAAACACCTGTAAGTTATAACAGTAGCTGGTGTTTATGACCTTACTGTCAGCTTTATGGTCAGTGCAACTGTTACTGGTTTTATGGTCAAAGTGCATCAAACAATTTTACTGCCACATTTCTTTTGAGGTTAATAAACAAAAAAAAAGACTAGTTGCAACGAATGCCACAACATAACAGGTGACATAACAAAACTGACGTTTGTCGAAAAAATATGTTAGTGAACGTGTGGTTTCGAATATTGGAGTGAGAAAATGTATATAACATTATCTGTAAATGACTTATATTGCAAATAGAACATGAATAGCAACAGTAGTTAGTGTTGTTTCAATTCATTTATTTGTAAGGCTCAATCGCATAAGCTTTGCGGAGCCGCCAATTCTAGATTTATTTATACAAAATCTCAACTTACAGATTTAGTTTAGTAGGTTTCGACCGATTACTCGCGGTTTACTCGAGGTTAGAGGAGCAACAATTTTTGTGGGACGGGTCAGGTTAGGGATATGGATATGAGATATCATTGTCTCAACCGAGAGTTGCTGCACGCACTGTAGCATTGTGCATAATGACCAAGGATAGCATCTGGTTTTCGACTAGCTGTCGAGGGTGGACGACGGTGAGATGAGGGGACAAGACAAACAAACTAATAACGAAAAAGAAAAAAAACACAAAATCATTAAATTCTTATACTAGACTGTTTTACAAATATATAGATTAACTGCATATAGCAGATGTCGCGAGTTCAAAACACGACTCTAACAGGAACATAGGTGTCGTGACCAGGGTCCCGCAATTTGGACGCCATCTTAAAATTTAGGTTGCTTCGACCTGAAAGGCACTTTCCACACCAAAAATCGTACACAGAATGAGTTCTCAACTCGATGCAATGCATCATCCAACCTCGAGAATCTCTGGGCTCTCGTTTTCCTGAAGTGATGCTAGATTTACGGCAACTCGTAAATATTCGAAATGTGACCGTATATTGTAGACGCTGGTACTTGAAGACAATCTTCAATATTATTGTGTTTTCCTTTTATTGCACGGGATTTTATTTCTTTATGCGTTTATCTTCGTACCCAATAAAAATCCTTTCTAAACATAAATGGAGCTCTCTGAAACCATTTTTTTTATCCCATTTATTTATTTAAGGCTCATTAGCATTTTAGATGTAACAGAGCCGAATTTTAATCGTGTACATGTCACATGGTTATCATATCTATAATTAGCACATTACACAGTTGTCATTCGCCAGTATTCCTTCTTTACCATTACATATGGTACATTCACACGGTAGCCATTTAGGCGTAGTATTCTTTCTGTTCTTCCATTATCCAGTTGGACGGACCACCGGACAGCGGAGACAGTTGATTGATCATTGTTGAGTTATTTATAGAACAGCAGCCCGATGTGTCTGGCAGAGCAGAGCAGTTGTATGGATGAATCGATCTTATTTCGACCGTGGATCGATCTCCATCGCAGATGATTGTTGCGTGGACGTAGCTATTATGTAACAACACAAAGATGGTCAATGAGGGCCCTGAGTTTTGAACACACGATCGATCGCTTACTAAGCGAACGCGCAACCAATGTGGCTACGGAGACCCCCTTCTGAAACCATTGTCGTTCATCATTTTCAATATTTTTAACGTCTATGGGGAAAGTTCGCCAAAAACCTGAACTCCCTGTTCTCACATCGGAGTAAAGAGAATCATTCTCTTCTCTTCGGCTCGGCCTTCGGCAATCATCGTTCTCTTCGAACATCTCTCCTTCCGGTAGATCTTACGTTTAAGAAACTGTGTTTTCCGACACTGTTATTTTGAGTGTACAAGAAATGGGTTAATTGCAAACTGAAGGAATTAATTATTAAAGCTGTCGTATATAGCTGTATATTATTTTATGTCAGCGTTATTCCCCACAATAGGGTTGTCTTCTTTGGGCCTCAAAGGCATTCAAAAGGTACTCTCTGGCCGCGTGATTATTCGTACATTGCCAAACTGCGTGATCGATTTCATCGTAACTGTTTCCACAGGACAGACATTGCTTTGAACACATCTTGCGAGTAGTGGTTGGACATAAGTCTACTCATTACACGAATGAAGTCACGACTAACGTCCAGACCTTTGAACAACGCACTCGAAGAAACATTTGGAATAATTGAATATAACCACCGCCCAAGACTTACAGTGTCCCAATCGGTTTGCGAACTCAAGAGGAAAAGTCTGACGCAGTAATTGGAAAAATTCATCGTATGAAATCTGTCTATCAAACAATTCGTCTTCCTGGGCACCCATCTTTGCGAGAGTGTCCGCCTTCTCATTGCCAGGAATTGAGCAATGAGAGGGGATCCATACAAAGGTTACCTTATAAGATTTTTCGATCAGCGCACTCATCTACTGCCTCATTTTTGTGAGGAAATAAGATGGGTGCCTACTAGGTTTCATCGACTGGAGAGCCTCAAGCGAACTGAGACTATCCGAGAAAATGAAGTAATGGTCTGCAGGCTTGTTGGAGATCATCCCCAATGCGAAGTCGATTGCTGCCAGATCAGCAACATAAACGGAACAAGGTTCCTGCAGTTTACGGATGTCGCTCGAATTTTCATTGAAAACACCGAAGCCAGTGGATCCATTGAGGCGAGACCCATCAGTGAAGTATCTTTTCATGCAATTGACTTTTTGGTAATTTCGGTTAAAAATACGGGGAATGAAAGTTGGTCGAAGCTAAACTGAAATTCCAAGTATTGCTTGTTTCATCGACGGATCGTATTCAATTGAGGAACTGTTGATGGTGAAGTGAGCACGGTCTGAAGTAAACGATGGAAGACAAACATCGGACGAAATATAGTGGTGATAAATTCTCACAAATTCTCAATTCGTCGGCCCTCTACTATGAAGTGAAGACAGAGCGATAAGACGTATTGTTTAATGCTGGCTACCACTTTTTCGGATTCCATCTCGAAAAAAATGAATTTTTTGGAGTACATACAATTTTGGATCCATTTTTCTGTTTTTCAATAGAAGTTAGCCGAGTGGTGTGAGGGAGAAGAGTGACTTTATCTTTCTGGAATTGTAGTCGATGCCGATCATCCGTCCTATGTTCCCACAAGCGAGAGCCAGATAAAGAGAGTAAGAGGGTGAGAGCCCGATCTTCGAACTATGAACGTTTGAGTACTGCCGTTGAGGACGATGCCAACAATCGAGCCGAGCTCAGCGTCATGTTGTAGCGTGATACCAAAATCTAGATATGGCAATCCCTTGATTCTGCAAAGCTTCAAAACTGTGTTCTTCTGTTGATTTCCCACTGATATAAAGGTCAATTTGGTAGCGCATTATTTCGTAATTGTCTTTCTATAGAGGAGTATTCACATTGATATTCTGAATTTGAAGCAATGATTCCCTTTTTCACGGACGTATTTATTGCTCTTCACAGAATTATAGCACTGGACATTAATAAGAGTATTGATATTTTTGCTCAGCTGAGGCGAATATGGTACTACCCAAAGATTTCCAATGTCTGTGTTGTTGATATTTGTGAAAAAAATATCTCCATTATCAGAATTTCTTCGTTGAATATTGAATAACCGCATAGGCTTGTCGTTGGTGAATTCCTTAAGAAAATACTTTGTACATTTCCCATCTGTTATGCAACACAATGAAAGCTCCATATCACCGCATGAGACCATAAACCCTGTTTGTGGTAACAATATCGATCAGTCACCCCTATTCCGGAATCTCAGTGGTTAGCAGCTAGATCGGATCTCCACGATTCGATCGAACTCGACTTTTGCATTCTGAAACCGCTCGGCTCAAATTCAATCGTGCGATGAAAATGTGGCAACCTTGCCTTGAAGCAGAACAAATTTCAAAATAATTAATCCGTATTTTTAGAGCAATTTACTCTCTATCAGATTAGCAGACTAGAAGCAATTTTAAAATGTTAAATTTTGGATTAAAATTATTACTCGATGTTATTTGATTCCTTAGAAGGCATAGTTGTGACCCTAACTTAGCTATTTTCATTTAATAAAAAAAAATCCGTAACATAAAACAAAAAGAATACATAAAAAGTTGCAATTTTCGTTCAATTAGAATTTTTCGATTTTTGTTTTAAAAGAGTGTTTATTCCACCCGGAAATCTATTATTACCTTTTAAACCTTTTTCCCAAATACACACTGTAATGTCATGACAATGCATCGCGTTTTGGTCTGGCAATATCGAAAACCGTGTCTGCGTTGCTCATGATAGCTTCTCGCAAATGAACGCATTCTTCCTCACGTCACTTCTGCGCTTTTTCCCACGAGGTTTATTTTCTACCTTCAGACACATGTCAACCATGAATTGTTGGCACAGCTCATGACATCGTATGAATGACGTTGTCCTGACCGTGCCGAATCATCATACAATACGCATAAAAATCCTTCTAGTTCTCTCCTCACTTTTTTTTTGTTCCGTCTCCTCTAACCGCATGTTCATAAATATTAAATCAGAATGAGTAATGGTGTCCAGAGAGAACGCAATACTTGTGACGGGATCTCGTTATTCAATGTTCATGCAATATCAGTTTTGTCCCTTTAGAACGGCTGTGGGATTTCTCTCCAAATCGACTTCCATTGTGTGTAGACCTTGTCACTCAGAATACATTCTACACTTGTTACTTGCCATAAAAATCTCTTTAAAAATGACCCAATACGTTTACACGGCGAACGTTAGGAACGTTAGTACCATCGAAGAAGAAGATGGAGGGTCATTCAATCAGGCTTTAAGGGGGGGAGCCCGGTTTTTGGGAAACTTATGCCCTCAGAAATGTTGTCCTAAACGTATTTTACGATATTTGATTACAGCCAAAAGTATAAGGTCACCTCACACGATATAGTATTGTTGTACGGTATTTTGAACGCGTTTTTTCTCGAAACCAGGTTTTTTGACGTAGAACGTTTTTATGAAATAAAGTTAACGTTAATAACTATTTTCACTGTGAACGAATTCTCATGATTTGCATACCAATCGAATTCTCTAAGATTTGTTTGATCTGCTATACATTACAATTCACTAATCTCTAAACGGTTTAAATTCATGAAAACTGGAAGAACTTCCTTTTTCCCACATTTTTTTTCTGCCCATTTGTGTGCTAACCCTACCCCCATTTCGAATGCTTATATCTCGAACATTTCTTAACAGATCGGAAAGATGTTTGCAACAATTGATAGGACATATTTCTACGCGTCTATCACAATTAATAAAATGTTATTTTTCATGAGATGAACAATTGAATAACTGTAAAATTTCAAGCGTTATCTAAACGCCCCAACTGCCAAGCTTTGATTGGCCCGATTTATGGTTTCCCCAACACAGACTTCAAAATCGATGTGGTTGGGAGAATCCACTTTGTCAAAACATGCAAGTCGGGGATATTTTTGTTCCCACCGAGCTGTGTTTCCCTAACACGGACTTCAAAATCAATGTGCCTCGGGGAATTCGCAAGTCGGGGGTATTTTTTGGTGTTGAGTTCTTTTGAGTACTTGTCGTTGTGCAGACCGGAATATGTTTCCCTAAAACGTACTTTTAAACTGAGGAGCCTGGGAAAATCGTCATTTCAGATACTAGAGGTGAATGAACTTTCGCGGTTCGAGAACTACGTAAACATGAGATATAATAATATGCAATAACTTCAGAGGGAAATGTAATATAAAATGATCGTTTGGCGATTTTTCCGTTACATATTTTTTTCAATTTATTTCAATGCATTCTAGAATAATATTCGAAGTGGTAAACAAATGGATTGCATAATATAATTACGTAGTTCTACGTCGAAAATTTGCGGTCGTGTCCTAGATACAACCCCTTACAATATTTTTCATGTGGTGGTATCGATATCTCAGGATTTACTCGACCGATTTGGCTCAATTTTTTCATCAGCATCTAAAACGTTACATAACCGTTTTGACATAGAACTATATCTTTGATTTGTATATAGGGGGTTACTCTACGAAAAATGTAACGTTTCATTAATAGATCTCAAACGCATATTATTCAAAAACGTTATTGCGACATCTGTCGTGTTATATACCATTAGACAGGAAATTTATCCAGTAATTTTTTGATGGAAACACGAACAGAAAATATAGTTAAAAATTTTGAACGATTTGACGATTAAAATGAGTATGTTTTTTCGATTGCACTAACCACTCGCTATAATTCGGCGTTAGCTCACAATGTGAGTTTATGCGTATCACGAGATATTCTAAATTTTTCCGACAAACAGGCATTTATAAGATGATCTTGGAAGATGGTTTTGCTCTATTATCCCCAAAGTTTAATCCATTCGGGCTCAATTTACGTCTTTATTGTGGGTCTTGCTACTAACAATTTATGTAATTGTGGTCCAGGATGTCATAATATCGAGCATGTTGTTTGGTTATGTAAAAAAGGCAAATAATGGATTTAACCGGCTGCTGATTTAGAAATTCGAAAGGGTATACTAACACATTATGATAGCATTATGATAGCTTGAGTAGTCGCGATCTTAACATTATATTCCCCATATATGTCTTCCGTAGAGATCCTCTCCACTTCTTCGATTGCACTTGCACCCAAACTAGCGTTGGCTGAAAACATTTTATCTTTGGCAGAATTCGAATGCCAATTCGTGTGCTGGAGGGTCAAATGCGGAAATAATGAGCTGTTTTAAAAATGGTTTATGTGTATGCGAGCAGACATCTCTTTCTGTTTTATTTTCTCATTTCATTTCATTTTCAAAAAAAGTCCATGCGACATCAATGACGATCGAACCAAGGCCAGCTGGAATGCAAAAATATTTCACACGACCACGCTATCCACATAACTGCCAGTGCTGTTATTTAGAAGCGTAATAATATTACACCTCATTATAAAAGGAAGTTGGAAAGTATTTTCTAAAAGGATAAAGAAGAACATGAACGAGAATATATCTTTCTATGTCTGGGCCGTGTATTTGGCAAACTATGCTTTCATATGCTTTCATTTAAATGTGTCTCCTGTTTCGCTCGCTCATATTGGCTCTAGCATATATATATTGTACAAATGATATACAAGTATTGGGGAGTACAACATTTTCTGTTATTTTTCAGCTCATTTAATGTAATAAATCGGGATGCCACAACTTGTGCTAAAAATTAACATTGGGTGTATATACCTTGCGACTTATTCTCATGCATACCATTTTTTTGTGTATAATTCCATTCAAATATTTCGAACCGTTACGGGGGAGTTCGACCACAATTCCTGTGAGATGAGAATAAAAGGCTCTATTCCACATTCAGGATGCCCATGTCACCTTCAACAGTTGATTGTTGTTTCCCGCATCTGTTTCCCTTGAGTTTGTCTCATCTCAAAAATATTTCCTCCAACCGCATCAATTAACTACTACCATTGAAATGGCTGTTAGATGATGAGATTTACGCTGCATACCGCATAGTTTGCATGTGATGCCTGGTGCCTAGGGTTATTCAAATCAAAATATGACGATGAAGATTGCACAACCGCGGTCGGGTTCTGATTACTTGGAATTGATCTACATGTGGTCATATGTTGGATGCAAAATGAAATGGAACTTCCAGTGTGTGTTTTTTCTCTTAATGTTTGCTACTGTTATTGTACCATTCACCACAGTCAGTAGAGTATTAATTTACCAGAGGGAATCAAACAGTGGCTGGGGAGTTGTGCAGATTTTTTTCCTTCTCTATGAAATAATTTTTCTTCTCGTCGTTCGGCCTGGCGGTGGGTGAACCCCGCGAGATGAATGATTACCTTGGGCGCCAAGTGGAAGTGGAAAACATAATGCAATCATGATTTTTATCTGCTGCTATTGCAGCTGCTGCTGGTATGAAAACTGCGAGGATAGGAAAGCCATTGTTTTTTTTCTGTTTTGCGGAGAGGCGAAGTAACTCTCGACGATCTTACCTAAACCATTTTGTACATTGGCGATATTTTACATGTGTATGATTTTGTTCAGTAGCACAACGATCGGATCGTTACGAAATTCTGTTCTCTGCGCAAAAAATGAATCAATAGCCTCGGTATTTATTTCGTGATTTTTTACGGTTTGTTTGCTGCGGAGAACATGTTAATTTCCGGCAACACTGTCTGTTGGTGTAAGCCCAGTAGCGTGTTCATGATTGCAAAATTCCACACCTGGCTAATTGTTTCCAGTGTCGCACAGCGCCCCCGGGGCTCGCGAATTCCCAATCCAGCCAAATGGCAATCAACTTCCCCCTTTCGGACAGTCGTTGCAGTTTGGTTGTTCATGCAGGAGATCGGTCGCCCGGTTGGGCGGTTGATACCATCCAGCGGACACTGCTTTCCACAAACAAAAATCATTTGAACGAGCAAAAGAAGGAGGAAGTCTATTGGAGACTATTGAACCCGTGAACCGCAACAATCTCCGGTAGAATGCGCAGTTCTGGTTCAATGAAACTCGCCAACTGCGGCAGCTGATTAATATACTTTGGTTCTGTGCATTCGATAATAGCTGCCGGATTCCATTCACGCGTCGGTAGCTTTCAACGGTTTGCCCCACGCGTCGATGTTCGAGGGCATCCCGTTTTTAATTGGTGTGTGCGATCACATTTCATTTGCGTTGCGTATCGTGTGGTCGTCTTCCACCGGTAGGAGAAGAAAGCCACCGGTAGATGTTTTGCATGTTTGCTTAATTTGGAGACCCTTCGATGCGCGAAGCACCTCTCCCGCTGATGTATCTAAATGGTGATTAGTTACACAAACCAAGCATGATAACGAATGTTTACGTGGGGAATTGATTTCTCAATTACAGAAGCGAGCGCGCGTTCAGGCCAAAACACTCCAAACATCGAGGAGTCAAGTAATAAGACGTGTTCACTGCATAGCGTTGCAATGTGATTGTACGACTTTTGTCGGATCGGAGGGGGTCTTCCGATCATTTCGCATACCATCGCTAAATCGATGTGTTATCATCAATTGATTGTTTTGCAGCAGGATGCAAACTCAATCTAGATCACTGATCTTATATTACACTGAATATATTTTACAATTTGTTCCACAGAAATCTACAGAAAGTATTTGCGCCTTCTCGTTTTAGAAATGATGTTCCAAGCACAAATCACAGCATAGTACGGTACATTCCCAGAGACCGAAACAAAAACTGTCGCTTTTACCGCAATCATGTCATCGCCACCGCTTACAAAACATCAGGTTGTAAGTCAAGGTAGTAAAAACGCAATGCGAACAGCGATATTCTCTGGGAAGAAGACACATAGCTCCGTTGATTGCTGCGTAAGGAACCCACCAAAAAAAAACTGGTCTGGTGGAAGTTTTCACTATTCAATTGCGCGCGATTACTAGGTTCACATTCGGGATGTATCCATACACTGGTTAACCAACTTGTCTTAATGTGGGACGACACCACTCGCCGTTTGACACGATGGTCCACATTTGGATGCCACCATTTTAACCAGCTTTTTTCCTCTCATTTCTAGTGAGGACGTAAAACTGTGGCTCCCTCGTTAGGTTGATGTGTTTATTACCCACACTTACACAGTGCAATTGAATTATGTGGTACAGCAGCTTACCGTTTCGAAGGCTGGCAACCCGGGGTTGCTTGATGAGCATGGACCTTAATTTGTGGTGCTTTAAGTACCCATTTCTTTGAGAGAGCTTTTTTTTTTGATTGAAATGATGGAATAAATCGAAAGCAGCGGTTTCATTGCGCGTTGATGTGTCATACATGTTCGAACGTGTTCAACAGCTACATTTCGGCAGCTAGACAGCCCGTTGTGACGCGGGATCATACGGTAGTTGGCTAATTATCAAAATACGATTCATTGTGGAAATCCGGCTAACTGATATGCGACGAAAATAAATTACAAGCATTCGTAGTACTTTTTTACGGTTTTTTTTTCAATGTTTTGGTTTTGTACGTTACTTTGCTTCGTGTTTTTTTGCGCCGTTTTGTTCAAGTCGTATTGAGGAACTGCTAGAAGGTCACCGGCTGTTGCTCAATCAAATATACTTTAATGGAGATGCAAAAATCAGCAGGAAAAGATTCAACAAAAAAAACGCATCCATCTGAAGATTATTATTATAGAGTTATTATGTTACAATCTATATAGAACTTCGATTCAAAACTAAACATGTTATCGAGGACTTTGATGAGTTTGGTTGTCTGTATTGTACTGTGGACGATGGGTTGCAAATTGATGGACTTGGTTGAAAATCATACCTCCTGAACGGATTAGTACGTGTGCTTGATTAGGAAAACCAGGCCGTTTCTAAATATAAATTCTATGTATTTCTTAATCCAGTGGAATGGGACTCCCCTCGCCGGATTTGTTAAGAAGAACTTTGATTTAGTAGTTTCAAAAACGTGTATTGAACTACAACAAACTGCATTCAAATTTTGAATAACATAAGCTTCCAATGATACAATCCAATATTACTAAAAAAATATTTTTTTCAATGTTTTTACACAAATAATAAACACCCGAAAGCTGAACGATTTGACGTAGGACTACGTCTTGGATTTATAAAAATGAAACGAAAAATTAAGAGATTTCAAATGAATGTTTCGCAGAATTGCTCTTACGTTTAGGCTCGTTGTGAAGATGACATTTCACACTAAAAAAAATCTTTTGCTATTTTTTGTTTGTTCCATTCAGTTGTGAGTTACAGGGCGTTAACAATGGAGGTCAAAAAAGAGAAAATTCGGTACATTTTACACTTTTCCTTATATAAATGCGAAAATGCAAGTCAGGCCGCTGAAACTGTGAATGGTGTTTATGATGTGTCTATGATACTGCAACAGTAAAATATGTGCAATTAATTTAATTTTAATTTTTTTTTCTTAATTTTTTATTTTTTTAGTGCAATACACTAAATTAACTTCTCTACTGTCAACAAATAGACCGTTTGAAGCAACGTCCAGAATTGACCAACAGAAGAGGTGTTGTGTTCCATCAAGACAACGCAAGAGCTTGATTAGGATGTTTTATTACCACCGATTACCACCTTTTTCTCGCATTGCGAAATTTCCAAAGTGATAAGAAATTGGGATCAAGAGAGGATCGACAATAAGGACCGAGACCTCTATGATAGAGACATTACGAAGCTACAACGCCACAACCCCAATGTCTACAATGGCAACAAATTTTACAACAATACGGTGCATAGTTGACCCAAATCGGACAACCCGAAGTATATTAAAAATAGTTTTGAGTTTCATCCAAAAATAATGAATTATTTTTTCCCCAATCTAATATATACCATTGCACAATGGTCCAGGAGATGTACTTAAGTGGAAATTAGCATTTAGAGCTTGACGGTTATTCTCTAGACAAAAACTGTCTTAGACAAAGTTGTCACTCATGATAGAGCGCTCGTTATTATGTTGTCAAAAATAGGGTGACCAAAATTTTCTATGTGTAATGAAATCTAACTTTCTTATTTTTATAGACAAAGGTAAACATAGTTCTACAATGTTGTAGCTCCAATTATTTGAAACATCTTTGTAGAACAAAGTTTTTTTCTATCTCCTAAAATAACCGATATAGCGCCTTTTTTCTAAGTTTCGTTAGGGTAACCATGAAAAAAAACAGTTTTTTGCTCTAACTTTTATATTTCAAATTTTACATGCAAATTGTCTTTAAAAGACTTTTAGTGCTTACTCATACAAACTTGTCAATATCTCAACTTTACTCAAAGTTATTGATATTTCTTCCCAAAAAACACGCTCTTTTCATTTGTTTGTCATTCTTTCTGGGGCAAACACAAAACATGTTTGTTGACGGAATTTGAAAGAACAGATTTCACTCTATAGAATATGTGATTTTCAAAACTATGTTATTTCTCGTGTTTGAGTAAATTAAAATTGAAATCATGAGCTTTTGGATGAAAACCCATCAATAACTTTGAGTAGAATTAATATATTGTCATATTCTGCATCGCAAAATATTAGTATTGATAAGCTCTAAAAGTCGTACGAAGACCATTTTGATGTAGAATTATAAATATAAAAGTTAGGGTTAAAAAACCCGTTTTTTCATAGTTACCCTAATGCAACTCAGATAGCAAGCGCAAGATAGCAAAAACAACTTTGTGGGAGATGTTTATTGTTTAGACAAAGTTGTTACATATGATAGAGCGCTTATGTTATCAAAAAAGGGTGACCAGAATTGTCGATGAAATGAAAAATCTAACTTTCTTATATTTATAGATAGTGATAAATATAGTTTAACAATGTTGTAGCCCCTGTTATTTTAAACAACTTTGTGAAGCTTTTTTCAAAACTTTTTTCTATCTTTTGACCCTCCTGTACTCGCGTGCAAAATCATAACACGTATACTCGCGCACGGTGTCACAGACCGAAAATTGAACTTCTCTGTAATGTTGCCATTGTGTATTTTTCAGGATTTATTGGCATTTATTTGAAGAAGAGGGCATGACTGAATAAAAAGCTCCGAAAAATATGTTTTCTTCGTCTTTATTATGTTTAAAACATCCATCTAATTCAGTCTCCTCAAAATAGAGTAATTTTTGATACTCCAACACAAATAACGAAATTCGAATTTTTCAGTGTAATTAATTAAAAGTAAGCAACTGAATATAATTCATGGAAGCATAAAGAGCTATAAAATAACATAAAAACGTATTAATTGATTGTGGTTTCATTGGAGTAAGAATCAGAACATAGCATAAGTGCATGCTCGAAACAAACATATTTTCTACATTTCATGAAGTTGTTGCGTAATTTTCAGATCTTTTATTAAAGAGAAGAATGTATAACGACCTTCTAGATAATTACCATACGATAAAGGTTCTGGAATATAAATATTTCTAATATTCTTTGTCTCTGTTTTCTTGGTAAACTAAGAATGAATGCCTTTTTTAGATGGGGCATAAAAAGATGATATAAAGGGAATTCTAGTAACTTCCTTTTGCTTTTTCCTGTTTTTATGTCGATATTATCTATTATAAAAAAATATCCCCGAAACTAACTGTTGAAAATTACCATAAGCTACCGATTAGTTTATAGTTTACTGTTTACAATTCTTCCACAAGTGAAATTCATTCACTAGTGTGTATATGTATGACCATTATATTTAGCGAATAACTATACGAAAGTTAAACATTTATATTTTGTTTTTGAACGTATGAACGTATGAACGTATGACGAATATATCGACGAATAGTTAACATACGGATCCGTTCAATTCAGTTACAAAAGGAACTGAAATCAAATAAGAATAGTCCTCTAATAATCTTATCCATTATATTCAATAAATATTCCACGCCATTAACATTAATTCATACATTTCATTCAATAATATTCTAGAATATGAAAAAAGGCACTTGTCCAAAAAAGTTACTCCTATACTCGCGTCGGTGTGTCAGACCGAAAGTGTTAAAAAAGTGGCACCCGGCCCCTTTCTACTAAGGCGGCGGTGACACTGGAAAGTGGTCGTACGAATTGTATGCAATAGTGAAAGTAAACAACCACATTGAGTTGTATTGGTTTGGTTACATTGCTTCCCCCTTGCTTCGTTCGAATTTGTCAGCTTCTATCGAATAAAATTGTTTGTTTCTATTCGTTCAATCAAATTTTCGTGCATACTCCTAGCCATTGTCACCTTACCCTAACACATGCGATACGCCAAACGATGATGAACGACGAATAACGAAGCTAGAGAGAATCGCAAAGTCGTAGTGTTGATATTTTCTGAGAAATGAACGAATTATTGATTTCTCGGTCTGACAGACCAATGCGCGAGTATAGGAGTGTTAAAATAATCGATTTAGCGTTTTCTTCTAAGTTGCATTAGGGTGACAATGAAAAACGCGTTTTTTCTGCTTTAACTTTTATATTTCAAATTCTACATCAAAACTGTCTTCATACGACTTTTAGAGCTTATCGATACCAACAGTTTACGATGCAGAACTTGTCTATATCTTAATCCTACTCTGAGTTATTGATGGTTTTTTACCCAAAAACTCATGATTTCAATTCTAATTTACTCAAACACGAAAAATAACATAGTTTTGAAAATCACACATCATGTATATGCTATTTCAAATGCCGCCAATAAACTTTGTTTACGTTTGCCCCAGAAAGAATTACAAACAATTGAAGAGAGCGTATTTTTTGGGAAGAAATATCAATAACTTTGAGAGAAATTGAGATATCGACAAGTTCTGCATCAAATTGTATTAGTTATCTTTAAAAGTCTTTCGAAGACAGTTTGCATGTAGAATTTGAAATATAAAAGTTATAGCGAAAAAAAAATTTTTTTTTCATGGTGGCCCTTACGTAACATAGAAAAAAGGCGCTATATCGATTATTTTGAGAGATAGAGAAAAACTTTGTTCTACAAAGATGTCTCAAAAAACTGGGACAACAACATTGTCGAACTATGTTTACCTCTATCTCTAAAGATAAAAATGTTATATTTTTTATTTCATGGAAAATTTTGGTCCAGCTTGTTTTGTCACCTGAGATATCAACAGAGGAAATAGTAAAACAAGTAAGCAATTTAACGATTAAAAGGGTATGTCTTGCGAGCAAATGCAAAGATAAATCATGTATTATGTGTTCTTTCTTTCAGTTTGGTTCCTGTGAATATTGTATGCAACAGAAAATCGTGTGCAATAATTCGTTCTATCAAACCAATTAGACAACCAGTCAATGTGTAGGAATAAGGGTGATGTAGATGGTGGAGTGGGTTAGTATCATGACTGCAATTTCATAGAACATCATTACTTCACTTCACTTACTTCACCCACTGTTTGTCTAGTAAAAAAATGTAAATTACAACACTTATGCCAAGCCATTTTTCATATACAGGGTTTTCCAACTTTAAATTCCGAAAGTAAATTGAAATAAAACACACTTAGAATTCAAATTTCGATGAAACTTTTATTTCAAATTAAAGTTTGGTTTATGCCATTATGTGTGAAATACAACATCATTCAAATGTTCACCTAGGGCACACCTTGATCCGGAACAGGTAATTTTCGATGACTTTTCGGCACATATGGGGCGGTATCTCGGTCATAACTTCACGAATGTTGTCTTTCAAATGTTCAAGAGTTTGCGGAGAGTTGGCATAGACACGGTCTTTCGCATAACCCCACAAAAAAAAGTCTAGCGGGTTCAAATCGCATGCTCTGCCAATTGGCATCACCAAAACGCGAAATTATGCGTCCCTCAAATTTCGTTCGCAATATGGCCATGTTCGATCGTGTTGTGTGGCACGTGGCGCCGTCCTGCTGAAACCGCATGTCATCCGTATCTATATCTTCAATTTGTGGCAAAAAAAATCGATTAACATGCGGCCATAGCGCTCACCATTCACAGTTACCGTCTCGCCGTCCTCATTTTCAAAGAAATACGGCCCGATGACTCCACCAGACCATAATGCGCACCAAACAGTGAATTTTGGCGGATGCAATGGCCTCTCAACAATCACGTGTGGATTTTTTGAGCCCCATATACGGAAATTTTGGGTGTTCACATAGCCACCATGCTCAAAATGTGCCTCATCGCTGAAGAAAATTTGATGCGAAAATTCAGCATTTTGCTGCTGTTGTTTGTTCACCCAATCGACGTATGCCCGACGCATTCCATGGTCATCACGCACTAATTTTTGTACCAGTTGGACTTTATATGGATGTAGTGCAAGTCCAAATGCAAAATTCGCCACAATGATGTGTTTGACAAGCTCAATTGCTGAGCAGGCCGTGGAATCGAAACATTCGGGTCATCCTCCACACTGCCAGCAACAGCAGCAATATTTTCGGCCGATCGCACATTACGATGATGCACAGGTTTCACAATATCCGCTACGGATCCAGTTTGTTCGAATTTACGCACTACATTAGCGATTGTGTGCTCTGTAGGCCGTCCATGACGACCAAAATCCGTCCGTAATGCTCGAAAAACATTTGCCGGTTTTTCATCATTTTTATAGTATAATTTAACAAAATTAACACGCTGTGCGATGCTAAAACGATCCATATTGTAAAATGGCAGACATTCAACTAACGATATGACGCTTTGGTTGACAGCTATGTCAAACGGTTGTCAGCGCAGGGCTGTATACTTTCGGAAGCCCGAAATGGAAAACCCTGTATTATGAATGAATGATGATTTTCTAACCTTCTCAATGTAGAATAAACACTTGAAACCAGGAATTTTGATGAAAAAATCTGATTTTTCTAAAAAAATCAAGCAAATGTCAAACAAAAAAAAATAAAACGACATCATTTTATTCGCTACACCATCTGGTTGTAAATTTTACGTAGATTTGTCAGTTTCACCGTTTTATGTTTCACACTGATATTCATTATTAATTTTCAGTTACACAGTTGAACCTCCTGCCAAAAACTATGTTTTGTTTTTTGTTCGTTACAACCCGTTTGACGGCTATGAGTACATAAATCAAACGGTCCATTTCATGTCCACCATTTGGAGGTTCAGATAAGTTAAAATAATAGTTTTTTAAACAATTGTTCAGAACAATCACAGTCCTACGTCAAACTTACGTCCGCGCCCTTTTTTTTCATTTATTTATTAGGCTCATTAGCATTTTAGCTGTAACAGAGCCAGGTTTTAATCATGTACATGTACATATGTTTATGTTCCTATAAATAGTAAATTACACAGTAGTTAGTAGTAGCCATTTAGGCGTTAAGTTTTCTGTTTCATTACATTATGGTAAATTACACAGTAGTAGCCATTTAGGCGTAAGGGTATTCTTTCTGTTCTTCCATTGTTCAGCAGACCGGACAGCGGAGACAGTTGATATTGATCATTGTTGGGTTATTTATAGAACAGCAGCCCAATGTTTCTTGCAGAGCAGAGCAGTTGTATGGATGAATCGATCTTTGTTCCACCGTGGATCGATTTCCATCGCTGATGATGGTTGCGTGGACGTAGTTATTCTATAACAACACAAAGATGGTCAATTGAGGGCCCTGAGTTTGAACTCACGACCGATCGCTTGGTAAGCTAACGCGTAACCAAGTGGCTACGAAGACCCCCGTCCGTGCCCTTAAGTGGGTAGAAATGTTGAAAATGTTGCAGAATACATTTGGTGGTTTAACAATGTCGAAAACATGGACATGTATAGGGCATTCAAAGACGGCCGATAGGAGATGAACGGTTTGCCACGTCAAGGACGACGGTCCACCTCTGTAAACAACTGTAACTGTAAACAACGAAAAAATAAAAGTAATGGTGCTCTGAAATCGTCATTTTAGTTTGAGAGAGCTAGCCCGTGAATTGAATATTTCTCACGAAACCGTTCGTGAAGGCAATTTCTGAATACAGCTATGAAAGGTGTTTCGTTGACTGGATTGTTTACTGGAAAAAGTGTATTGTCTCAGAAGGAACCTATTTTCAATTAGATGATAAATTAACCATTTTCTCTAAAAACACAAATTCTCCGATATATTTGACGGAGAAGGCACAGAAATTACAGAAACAAATTTACGGGAAACTGAAATGCCTGCAATTTTCATTATTTTACACTGTTCACTGATTAGGCAATTGTATCGTACAGCATACCATATAAATCTAAAAAAATCCGATTCGATTGGTATTTTATAAAAATGTGACATGTTTTCTCGGGTCGGTTCCATTGTGAATAGAGATAGTTTCTGACGTGGGACAAAAACTGGTAGTCATCTTAGAAATTTCTTTGGACTAGAGGGCACTATATTTTTATTTATATTTCTCGAAAGCTGAGGTTTTTTTACATAACATATCCAAAAATCAAAGATGAGTCTTTTTTCATTTTTTAGTTATGATTTTTCAAAATTAACTTGTTCTCAGTCTTCGTTCAATATTCCTATGCAACAAGACTAGATCTATGCGACTAGAATCCAATTTGTAATTTTGTTTTTCAAAAAAGACTATCTCATTAGCTTCAATTTTATTTATCAATTATTAGAATAGGTCCAGTAGTTCAAATGTTCTGAATTCTTGAAAAAGTCATTTATAGAAGAAAAGGCAGGAAATGATTTATCGGAGCATCGGTTGAATTTGAAAAATCATAACTTGAAAACGAAAAAGATCACATATCTGATCTTTGAACATGTTGTGCAAAAAAAATCTCAGCTTGATATATCGATTGTCTAAATTGGTCTAGTAGTTCTAAAGTTATGAATTTTCGAAAAAAGGCATTTTTGGGAAAAGACGAAAAAATTGATTTTTCAAACCACCATAAAATAGAAATGGGAATCCTAATAAATTTTTTTTAAAAATACGGGTCTAATATTTTGCGACAAAGAACAAATCTACCACTTTTCGCGAACGCCACCACTAGATCGATTTGGCGTGGAATGGCTGTATTGTTAGGTGGAGGGTGTTTGTGTATGATTGAATCACACGTAAGTATTTTCGGTTCCCCATACTTTAATTGGCATAGGGAAAAATTCTCATAGAAAGTTTCTTTCTATTCAGAGAATGTTTTCTTTTCACGGGAAAAAGCTATGGATTATTCAATGAGACTTGCAAGATGTGCATGAACTCATAGCCTCTGAGTTCATGCAATTTTTGCAGTACGAACTAAATTTCTAGTTAGTTTCTGTGAAAAAGTATTCTACAAATAAATGTTTTAGGAGGAGTTATTTTTTCCGTGCATGAAAAGAATCGAAGAGCAATGAATACTGCGATATTGGGTGGCATGTTTTGTAAATGATGTGTTTGAATTATAAACACCATGTTTGTTTATGATGTGTTTATTATGTTTGTTTTTGTGCATCATTGGGCGTGTTTGAGGTAAACTTTGAACACTAGCGAAAAGCATGTTCGTGTTAAACAAAAACATGGAATTTGATCATCGCGTGAACACGTGTAAGTGTTTTTCGGAAGACTAATATCAAACACCAATCTGTCGACCTCTATAATAAATCGAATCGATATATACAGTGGCGTCGAGTGATACGATACGTCCTTTAGAAGTTGAACGATGACTACTGAGCTAATGAGAAACATGCATTTAAATAAGAATAAAGGGTGTGTCACATCAAATTGCATCACGGAAAAAACGCTGTAGAAATTCGCCCAGTAGACCGATCCTTTTGAAAATTTTAGACAGTAAAATAAAAACTATTAAACAACTTTTGGCATTTTCTTTTTATTCATACTTCGAGCCCAAGCCCGTATGCTCGCACCTTCCTCTTTACCCCGTCCATAAGGTTCTGTACAACGTCAGGTTGTAGTTTTTTTTGAACAGAAATCCATTTTCTCTTGAAGTCCGCCTCCGATTTGACAACTTTTGGGTTCTTCCGGAGGGCCTGCTTCATAATATATATATTTCTCTATTGGGCGAAGCTCCGGCGCGTTGGGCGGGTTCATTTCCTTTGGCACGAAGGTGACCCCGTTGGCTTCGTACCACTCCAACACGTCCTTTGAATAGTGGCACGAAGCGAGATCCGGCCAGAAGATGGTCGGGCCCTCGTGCTGCTTCAATAGTGGTAGTAAGCGCTTCTGTAGGCACTCCTTAAGGTAAACCTGCCCGTTTACCGTGCCGGTCATCACGAAGGGGGCGTTCCGCTTTCCGCAAGAGCAGATCGCTTGCCACACCATGTACTTTTTGGCAAACTTGGAAAGTTTCTGCTTGCGAATCTCCTCCGGAACGCTGAATTTGTCCTCTGCGGAGAAGAACAACAGGCCCGGCAGCTGACGAAAGTCCGCTTTGACGTAGGTTTCGTCGTCCATTACCAGGCAATGCGGTTTCGTCAGCATTTCGGTGTACAGCTTCCGGGCTCGCGTCTTCCCCACCATGTTTTGCCTTTCGTCGCGGTTAGGAGCTTCTGAACCTTGTATGTACGCAGGCCCTCCCGCTGCTTGGTCCGCTGGACGAATGAACTTGACAAATTCAGCTTATTGGCGACATCCCGGACCGAACTTCTCGGATCACGTCTAAACTGCTTAACTACGCGCTTGTGATCTTTTTCACTGACGGAGCATCCATCACCTTCCGGTCGATGGTTAGGTTCTCGAAGTATCGTTTTAGTACTCTGCTGACCGTGGATTGGACGATTCCCAGCATCTTACCGATGTCCCGATGTGACAACTCCGGATTCTCGAAATGAGTGCGCAGGATTAATTCACGACGCTCTTTTTCGTTCAACGACATTTTTCCAAATTTACGAGAAATTGACAGTGAAGCATGGCCAACGTGATCTATACACTCTTATCTGATTATAAGCGAAAGCTGAAGATATAATTCCTAAAAATTAAATTTCTACAGCGTTTTTTTCCGTGATGCAATTTGATGTGACACACCCTTTAAGGATGAGAAGCTCAGAAGAAAAGGGTTGTAAGTGATTCGATTTCTCTTCATCAACTTTTTATTCAGTTAGTAACTCAACCGCAAAAACGTCCCAATTTAAGTTCGAATATAGAATTCGATAGATGAGATCCTGGCCTTCCACTTTGTCAAATACAGCTGGGAATGTGTTTGCAGCTAAGTTATGACCAGAAGAGAAAGTCGACGTAGAGAAATCGATGATGTCACTTACACCCCCTTAATTAGAGTCTTGCAAACTCTGCTGTCTGGCCTCATTCCGATAATAGGATTCTTGAATTTACATCACGAACACTTGAAGTCGAAAATGAACTTCTTGAGAGTTTGATATGCATTTAATCAGGGCAAGCCACAAAGTTGTTGAGTGGATGAGTATCTGATGATGTAACACATTAATTGGAACTAAATAAACACAAGCAATCGGGCATATGATAATGAAATGAAGAAAGGGGAAGAAAAATATGTTGCATAACGCGCAGAATGCATCTCCCACTTATGCTAGACAATACCTCTCCCCAAACCAAAGGTGGCCGATGCATCATTGATAGCGAAAACTGGGTCAATTCTATTTTCACTTTCTTTCTCACCACCACTCTCCTCCTGCACTTCAGTGCACTTGAAACTTGAAAAGAAATCGGAAAGCATGCAAAATGAGAACACAGACAGCAACACTACCAACCCGGAGTGTGTGGGAGGTCAATCAGTCGAGCTTGTCGAATCGATGCACCCTATTTATCGGGCACTGTTGGGGCACGTTTCAGCCTTCGGGAGGTCGTGATTCCGTTGCAAGGAGGGGGCAATTTGAATAGCTGACGAGCACGCGATACAAAAGGTTTATCAAGAGCCCTTTTGATGGATGTGTTCCCAACATCAATCGGCCTCCAGGTAAGTGAGATCAATTTGCAGGCCGTACTCTCTCGCTGCAACGCGGGTGGTCTATCGTCGATGCAGCTGTGTATGCAGCGCTACTTGTCACACAAACAATTTACATGCAAAGGTCAAGTGTGGGAAATATATACTCTGATGGCCATTGAATAGTCTCCAGAGCCGAAGGCACAAAAGGTTGGCTATCGATTTTCACACACCTCTTTGCCAAAGAAACGTGGAAATACCTGGAAATACTTCGTCCCTAACTTCAAGGTCCTCAATGCCATCGTTCTCCTTGTCGTTTCACTGACACATTGCAACATCACCAACCGAAGTCACAAATGCGCAGGTTCGCCATTAATTGCTGGCAGCATGCATGCACTCTCCCTGCATATACCTAAATTTCTGTTAGATGAGTTTATTGCCGCAACAGTTCATATAAATGGAGCCCAGACACAAGATTTGATAGATTTATACCGTACTTCGTGTGTAAGTAAAGTTAGGACAAGTACAACCGCCTTATTAGATTACCACAGCAGGCAACATGTATATGACTGAATGCAGCATCATCATCGCCCTCTTGTAGCAATCTCATTGGCTCTTGTAGTGTTAATCTCATTGGCATCATAAAGAAGAGATCATTTATTACGGAATGCCGTTCGTATGCACTTTTATTACGGAAGTACGAACTCAGGCAGAATATGATGGGATGGTTTGCCACTGTTTGGACTGTTTGTCATCTACACCCAGTCTCTTCAGAGACCGGAGAAATGAAAAATAGACTGATGACCATATAAAATAAGAATGGTATGAAATCAAACTGTGATTTTTTTCTCATTTTTCGACGTTAGATAATTTAACAAAATTTTACAGTGTGCCATCTCTGCCAAGTATGATTTTCGGTCTTGACAAATTCAAACGCGTTTCATGAATTCCAAGCCGCGCAAACATACATCACAACTGCTGGAGCTGCATGCAATCACGATTAAATACAGATGATGAAGTGTGATACTTTCCGCTTTTCTAGCAATTTCACATTTTCACCGCATCAAAGTCATAACAATTTATGCTGACTAGCCAGCCGTGCGCATCTCTCCTCCAGGCAGGCAGGCAGCCAAACGACGACTGTAATAAAATGGCTGCACTTAGGGAAGTGACATTGACGGGGCACAGCGCTCTCTGCCTTCCGTCAGCGGAGATATGTAAATCGTACCAACGATGGAGTTCGCTTCCATCAGAGTTTAGTAACGTTGTTGGGAACAAATGCGGGTATGACAAAACGCACACGCCAACACGTGTGTGATTGTACAATAATTACATCGAGCTGTAAACCGTTCGAAGATCGTTATCTCACACCTCGCTGAAGAAACGTGACTTCTAACCCTTCTAACACCATCATCATCACTGTCCTGTGCATCAATCGGATTCTCATTCTACCGGTGTGCCATGCTACTTTTTTTCATGAAGCATACTTTCAAAATTCTGGCAGCTCATCATCGGTAGAACACAGTCCCGAAACCACTGCGGGATTCGGTGTGAAAGGATTTCAAAGACACACTAGCAGCAGAGCGGCAACAGTATGATTGACAGATAGGAAAGTGTCGTCGAGAACAGAATATTAATTACAAAGTTGAATGAAAACGAAACGACATATTTCCTTTCTGGCCGCGAGCCACCAAAATGCAACGCTCATTTGCCCGTTACCGCCCCGAGGGATCCGGCAGTCATTTAACATATTCCGTTCTACAGAATGGATAATATAACCGCTTCAGATGGTTTTCATTTCAATGTAACCGGCAAAGGAATGAATTGAGGAAAATTGAATGGATTGAAAATTACAAAGTTTCACTTATGATGAATTTCATGCCAACTCGACTGGTCGTTGGCAGCACCAGCATTTTTTGGAAAAAAAATTTCGCTGACATAAAAGTTATTTTAAAAATAAAAATTCATTTTTCTCAAAAAAAAATTTTTTTTAAATTCCCACAAATATATGAATATATGATATATGAATAGCCCTTGAAATGTCCAACAAGTCGTCCATACATCGGAGAATGGACACTTTTACAGGGAAAAAGTTTTTCTAACAACAACTTTTTTTTATATTTTCTTTGAAAAAAATACAACTAATCCTAATTTTGTTTAAAGTCAAGATAGCGTAATAGTGTATTCGACAAAGTTTTAGATCTTATCAAAATGTGAACTTTTGTCGAAGACGTCAACTTTCTATCTTTTATAGTTTTAGGAATATAAGTCATTTTTGTATGAAGACTCCTGAAAAAAATAATTTTTTGCTCGTAACATTTTTGTGTGTAAATCCTCTCGTTTGACATGTTCTTGGCATGTTTCCAAACAGAGAAAAGTTAGCAGAGCATGTAAAAAAAAAATAGTTTTCAAATTAAGATTTTTTGAAAAATGTTGAAAAAACTCAAAATTTAAAAAAAAAATAATCAGACCTACAAAAATTTAGTCAAAGAATGGTTTGGTTTTCATTAAAAATCATCAAAAAAAAATTTGGAAAAAAAATTTAATGAAAAAAAAATACTTTGAAAATTAAAATTCATTTGTCTCGAAAACATATGCTTTCAAAATTCTGAAAGAAATAGATATAAATAGCCCTTAAAATTTCCAATAAGTTTTCCATACATCGGACGATGGGCACATTTACATGGAAAAAGTTTTTCGAACAACAACTTTTTCATGTTTTCTTTGAAAAAAATGCTATTAATGTTCAATTTGTAACATTTATTTTTGTATAAATTAGCGCATTTTAAATGCTCTGCTAACTTTACACACAAAAATGTTACGAGCAAAATATTATTTTTTTCAGGAGTCTTCATACAAAAATAACATATATTCCAAAAACTATGAAAGATAGAAAGATGACGTTGTAACGATTCTGAGAGAGCAGAATCGGTGACGTGATTATTAGCACGTCACTTACTTGGACTGTTGTATCCTGTCGCTAGGAACACAATTCATGAGGATAACGAGGAAGTAATCATGACGGTGATGGTAAGCAAAATCCCACTGTTCCCGATCTATTTCCTTATCCATACATTCCCTAACTTAAAGTTCACAGTCCTATCCCTACATCAGCTGTCATTTGTGAAATGGCTCTCCTCGGCGAAAGCCCTAAACGACAGCCATGACGGGACGAAGAGTCCTGATGGTGGATACGCGACGAGTGACTAGTTCTTCTGGATTGAGCCGTGAGCGAGTCAACACGTTAATCGACATCCTCATTTGATTAGTTTGTCGAAATTTGCCTTCTCCATTGTAGTTCCGCGAGTGGAAGTGGTGTACTAAGTAGAGGCATCCGTTGATCGCCGCAGTCATACGAGCCAACCGGAAGGGGTCGTGGGTGGACCGCGAGGATAACCGCCAAGGAGTCATCGAGTCCCCACAAGTGGAAGCAGCTTCCTTCAAGACGTATCCTGAACCGACGGGAGCGGTTGGTGGAGGTAAGCCTGAACCTGATTGTGACTTGAATCAGCGTCCTCACCGAGCGTGCGAGGAGCGATTAGGTACAATCAGTTCCTGTACTTGACGGGTGAACGTTGTGTCACCGTGAAATTCTCTCTTTTAGTTGCAGACCCGCCCAGCCCTCATAGCTCTACCGACAACGCGAGCTGCTTTCGAATAAGAGAGATAGAACGAACAAAAGAAATCCGCACATGCTTTTGCATGTAACCAATTAGTTTATTAAATTAATTAGATTAGTTATTACTATACGAATTAATATACACTGAATTCAAACACGATTTACATCTGCCGAATAAATCCAGTTACAACGTCTTCGACAAAAGTTTATATTTTAACAAGATCTAAAACTTTGTCGAACACTATATCGCTATCTTGACGCTATCTTGTCGAAAAACTTTTTCCCTGTAAAAGTGTCCATCTTCCGATGTATGGACGACTTGTTGGAAATTGTAAGGGCTATTCATGTCTATATTTTTGGGAATTTAAAAGAAAAGTTTTTGCGAAAAAATAATTTTAATTTTTAAAATAACTTTTTTGTCAGCGAAATTTTTTTCCAACTTTTTTCTGGTAATTTTTTGTGAAAATTTCAACAATTTCATACACTTCATCCTTTGACAAGAATTTTGTAGGTATCATAGTTTTCAAGTTATATTTTTTTGTAAAAAATTAAGAAAAAAAAATTGGCTTTTTTCTAAAAGTAGTTTAATTGTTTTTCGAATATTTCAAGTATCCAAAGTTGCTTAAATGAGTCATGTCTTTACGACCACAACGTTTCACTACTATCTGAGATGGTGCTGCCAACTCCTAAGACGAGTTGGCATGAAATTCGTCTTATGTAAATTTAACTTCGTTATTTCAATTTGATCCCAAATGGGATAACAGGTAATAAACCATGTAAAATGAAAATCAATTATTTTAACGAAAGCAAACGAAAAATTTGTCTGTGATTGAAGCATAAGTCAAAAGCAACATAAAATTATCAATAATAAGTAACTATACCACAAGCGAAAATATCACAATCACAAAAAGCTCCATCATTTCAATTTACTGTTTAGTCTCATATAAAGCGGAACAAATTCAAACGTTTGAGTCGTCGATCTGTTTTATTACTGAACAAATCTACACGAAACTAATCGGCCGCTGGCCCGATCCTCTTCGATTTTTAAAATCTTATACCACAGCCATGCCATGCCAAACCATGCCAATACCGTTTTGTCTCATATTCCTAACACTTAAACTTTGATGTCCATTAAACAGTGTCTGGTACTCTTTCGCGAAATTAATTTGATTTTTGGATTCAATAGAGCCTTCTTTTTCATTTGACTACAATAAAATTGATTTACGTACACATATACATGGTGAAAATCTGAAAATATGTTTAATTACTTTTGTCTCAAATTCCGAACACCATTTTTGTCACTGACTCGTATTCCGAACACTTTTGTCTCAAATTCCGAACGGCAAAAATGCATTTTTTTTTAAATTTTAGCTGGACCGATTCATATGGTCGATATATCAAATTGAAGTCAATTTAGCTAGTTTTTTCGGAAAAATGTTATGCTCGCAAAAAAAAAGGATTTTGCTTTTGTAATTATTGATTGTATTTGTTTCTTATAATTTACATGGTTTCGGGACCAAGGGCGCAATATCGATATCGATACCTGTAAATGATGTTAAAATGAAGTCTATAATCCGAAGAATTTCAGTGTTTTGAATATTACACTATTTATAACATTAAAGTTCAGTAAATTCACATTTGAAAACGAAGTGTTCGCAATTTGAATCATGCGAAGAAACTTGATTCATATTCCGAACACTAATTTTAATGAAAATTTCTACATAAAATATCATTTTATTTCATCCATTTATTGTACATTCTTACCATTTCTAGCACTTACCATGAAAACAACAAACGAAAAAGTTGAAAAAAAAAAGAGATATGTTTTATCAAAGTTAACCGGAGGTCTGAAAAATCCTTTTTCCCTCTTTTTTTCATTACAAAAATTCTTAACTTTTGAACTACTCGGCCGATTGAGATGGTCGACATTGGTTCCCTTTGAAAAGACTATAGCTCATTGGCTTCAATTTGATATGTTGGTCATCTAAATCGGTTCAGTGGTTCAAAAGTTATGATTTTTTGAAAAAAGTCATTTTTGCGAAAAAAAATTGAGAAACATGATTTTTCAGACCACTCTAAAATGGAAGTGAGCACCCTAATAAAAAAAATACGGGTCTAATGTTTTGCGATAAAGAACAAAATGACCACTTTTGACGAAAATATAACAACCAAATATGATGTACAGCAAAATTATTGGAAAATCAAAAACTGTTTGTAAACATGTTTCCGAAAAAAAAATTCTAAATATTTTTTTTGCAATGATTACGGACTACGTGTTTGCAGTCAAACAACATCTGGTAATAATGTTTAACAATTTTTAGTAATAATTTTTAACAATGGCGCTTACGCCATTCCGTTTTCAAGCTTTTACGGGGTCATTTTTTCACATTTCTGTCAAACTTTGCAGTCGTTTGAAAGGATTTGATATTCTTTATCGATCTATAACATAAAAAGTAAAATGATCTTGTCGTAGAGTTACCACTGAATATGCTTATAATGGGTTAGTGTGCAGTGGATATTTGTGAAATGATGTCGGAAAAGATGAATAAAAGTGAAATTTTTGTGCGTCATTTTCACTCTCTCACCTTCGTAGAAACAAACAAATTTTCGTTATTTTCGCGGTGATATGATGATATTTTGAAGGCTCCTAGTACAGGTGTATGTGATTCGAGAAAAATAGTTTACAATTAAGCAACAATTCATTGAAAATTATTATGCTTTTTCCGAGAACTGAGAATAACACTGTTCTCTAGACGTTTTATGCTCCTTAAATAATGGAAGTAAGTCACAACACAATTATCATCTATTAAAAAGCAATCAGTTACAAGATTTCATGAGCATTTTGGCTCATGACATCATCAAATTGTGAGTTATTTGAATATTGTTTCGTCTCTTCCATATATATTCCATATTGAATGTAAATAATGACAACACCATATTATGTTTAACAATACAAATATACTCTACCTACTGCTTCACCTCATATGTACCTCATTGATGTGATCGAGTGCTCATTTTCATGTTGTCAAAACATAAGGTGACCAAACCACCGATTTCAATGATCGACATACAGGTCGGACTCGATTATATACAACTCGATTATATGTGATTCGATTATATACAATTTTGGACTCGATTATATACAATTTGGAAAATTTTTTGTGGTCACGCCAATTCTAGAGCATGCCACTCAGATGCATTCAAGGCGTGTTATTTGCCATAGAAATCTAAACTGAGTACTAGTAAAAATGACGCAAGTAATACTACGTTGAGACGGCGAAGTTCCTCTAGGAACGTTAGTGCCATTTAAGAAGAAGAATTATGAGAACAAAATCCATTTTTTCACAAGTGTAATATTTTTCAATTAAGCTTATCTCTTTGATTTCAATTTGATATTTCGATCATCTGAATTGGTCTAGTATTTTTAAGGTTATAAATTTTTCATTTTAGAAAAAAAGGGGAAAAATTTATTTTTTGGACAATCAGTTAATTTTAAAAAATCGTAACTTAAAAACGAAAAAAAATCGGTGTAGTGGTTCAAAAGTAATAAATTTCTAAAAAAGAGTCATTTTTGAAAAAAAATATTGATTTTTCGAACCACCCTCAAATGGAAATGGTCACCCTAATAAAAAAATAAAAAAATACGGGTCTTAAGATTTGTTATTAAATATATTATATAATAAATAAGGATTTATTAAAAGAAGGATTTTTTTAAAAAGTTACTCGAAATAACTGGGTTTTTCGTTTTTCGACTTAAATTTTCTTTATTTCTTTATTTCAATTACATTATAATATAATACTGCATTTCAAGTGATCAACCTAGTGTTCTACATTGTCGAATTCAATTGAATCCCAAAAGCGTATCATTCATTCACTAACTGCAATTCAAGAGACGTCGTATGTTCTCGATTGCAAATCTATGAGAACAAACCACAACTACTGGAGAAAACTTTACAAAAATTAAGCAGAGCGAGTTTTGCTGGGATATTTAGTAATTTATATTTTTTTAACAAATTATAATTTTATTTGGAAAGCAAAAAATACTTACAAAAAAAGTCTTGGAAGTATGATTTCCGTTTTTTTAATTTTTTTTACTGAATATTAAGTATTTTACTTTATTTTATTTAGGTATACACAAGCATTCTCCACCAAACGGCATAAAGCCGACGCGATGTATCATTTCATCTTCATTTCATTTCAGCTTCTACCACGGATTAGAAGATGCGAACAGAATCGTACCGCGATGTGCAACATCCTTCATTCACAACACTCTATCGACTCTCCGAAGTAATTTGGTGCCCGGACTCTTATCGAACAAACTCGCTGTGTGTGTATGTCTGGTAATTGTTCGTTCTCGATGATTTTTTGGTGCAAAACTTTCGGAAATCCACCAAGAAGCAGCTGAGCAGGGAGCTGAACATTTTTTCGACGCGATTCATATTTAGTTTTTTTGCCCGTTATGACCCAGGGGCAGAGATGCCAACCTTCCCGATTTTTCAAGATTTCCCAGACTTTTTAGCACGCTCCCTGATATCCTGACGAACACTCAATTTATCCTGATTTTTCCTGATTATTGTACTCTTTACATTATTCGTAATAAATATACTGGTTTCCATGCCAAAGTTTTCTGTCATGATAATTCTCCGGCTCGCACTTGTATACATATATACATTAAGTTAAACTTTGTACTTAACTTTTTTTAAATTATGAAAAATCCAAGTCTTTCACTTCTGATATGCTTTCCTCATTTGTTGAGTAAAGATTTGTTCCAAAGCATGGATGATGAGTTCAGTGAAAATTTGAATATTGATTTCTCTGTAATTATCTGTAGTGATGCTGTAGGTTTTTCGGAAAAAATATAAACGATCAAAAAGTTTATATTTTTTTCATTTAAGCATTTCCGCTTATGCAAGGATTTATACCATGCTTATTAATTCTTTTACATATCCGGTCTTCGCCTGAAGGAAGATATACTCTGTTTCTGGTGGGATTTGGAAATGGTTCTGCTTTATGTAGTAGCTCATCCTGCAACCCGTTTCTCACAGTTCTCGACGAGGAAGCAAACATGTTCTGGGAGGATAGAATATTTAAGCTGTGTGAAAGATGGCGAAAGATTGTGAACCAGAACTATGGATATAGAATTAAATTTTTATGCTTTGATTGAAAATGATGTTTTCGTTTTCCCAAAAATCGACAATAACTTTTCGGAAAACCCAATATGAGTTATCCTGATTTATCCTGACTTTTATTTTCATTCTTCCTGATTTTTTCGAATTATAGTTTGCAACCCTGCCCTGGGGTACCCAGAAATTTGGCTCAGATCATGAATAGATAGTAATCTAATTTATCATATTATGACTCGAAGGTGTTGGGGAACTCTAAATTGCCAATTAAAATGTTTTCAAGGTCAACATATCTAATGTATGAAATTTTATACGCTCAAGTTCAAACAAACAAATTTCATGTAGTTTACAATTTTTTTTTGATTTTATGAAAGATATTACTATTGTACACTTGTCACGTAGCGTTTCATCACAAGATGTACAAATTTTCACTCATTTTAAAGGTAAACTTTACGGAGTGGATATGTTTATTTTTTAGTTTCCATTCGTCACAACTTTGCACCATTAAAAATACTGATACTGAATGGCAGAGACTGACAGATGATCTTACACACAAATCGGTTTGAGGCGTTATATTTCTTATAGTGATATATTAATGTTGAAACATTGAATTTCAGAAAAGGTATAAAATTTGCATATGAATTTTCATACGCTGCGACAATTTGTACCTCCAATGGGTTAATTTGTACCTCCAATATGCATCCGAAAGACGTGATCCTACTTCAAAGACCAAAATTAACTTTCAGCCTTAGCGAATGCTATTGACTGCTCGCTGGCTACAGGGATACAGAAAAACAAATCGTGCGTGACATATCATCTACTCGGGCCCATTTAAAAAAAAAATTGTGCAATTATTTTGCCACATTTCTTCTTTTGTATGGAGTTGTCCAACGTTTTATCTTCCCATAAAGTTCAGATCCTGCGCAAACACATTAAATGGTGTAAATGGTCTGCACAGCTACAAAGGTACAAAAAGTCAATTTGAAATTTTGCAAATTTACTCTCAATCTTAACATAAGCTGTTGATTTCCCGCCGACAAGAGCGATATTGAAATAGAAATCGCAACTGATATTTTTTTCTTCGGTCGCTACGTTACGCTCGCTTTTGATGGCAAGGCTGATCGTGTCAATGTACCAATCAAATCGTGAGATTTTCATTTAAATGAGGCTTGACATTTTTCTTATGCGTTAGTTCCCATTTGTTCCCAAAACATATAATTCCCTTTACTGATGCGTAGAAATGTTTCCAATAAATGCAATCTCTGCGATCTATTAAAAAATCAAATTGAAAATCTTTCACTTTTTCGTTACATATACTTTTTTTTGGTTTTTTGTTTCACAACCTATACTTCCCTATTAAATGTAGTCCTACATTAAAAATATAGAAAGTTTTAACAAAATCCCTTTCTCGGTAATTGATAGGAATTGCTGTATTATGTTGTGTCCATTGTGTGATTGTTACGGTTCTCACATTTCCTTTTAGAATATTTATATTAGCATATTTTATCGGGTCTGTTACTTCTCTGAAACTATTATGAACTGTGTTCCGTTGAAAAATTTAACTTTACCGTATTTCTTGCCAAATTATCTCATCGGCCGGAGCCTCGAAAGATACCTTCTAACATTCATATCCCTCCTGGACTCAATAACAACTTCGTACTAATTCATACTCAAGATTAATTCAAAAAATATTCATCATAAATGACTGTTCTAGAGTATTCGAGAGTTTCTGTTTCCAACATTCGTACAAAATAATAGCAATAAATCCCTGGAATGGTAAACTCTTTATTGTACCAAATTGTTTCCATTATTTGCGAATTTCATAAGACATGTCCGTCCAAGTCGCGTGATGCTAGATTGAGTGGCTAGAACAAAAATGGGATTGATAATCTAATGTATCGAACATACAATCACTCATTGAAATTTGTTTTTCATATAAACAACTCCTTGCGATAGATAAGCCAAATAATAAGTTTTATAAAAGAATTTAAAGAAAGGAATTGTCAACATTATTTTTGTTCCTGATATGACAACTCTCCTCTTTATTGACACAGAGTTTGAGCGCTATCTGCCATAAATGAGGTGACGAGACATGGGTTTACGAGTTTGACTAGCAATTGCATCAATAAGCTTCGAAATGACATCTTTCGACTGCACCAAAGTTAAAGAAGGAAACTTCAAACTAGATCAAAATGTTAGGTGTTATTAGTTATTCTTAGAATTCTTGTTGAATTCCTGTTGTTTCTTGGGAAATAAAAAAATGTTACCTGGACAAGAGCAAATTCGTTTAAAAAGACCACATTAGCGCAAAGAAAACCCATTTATGTTACACTACGACTACGCTATATTATTCTATATATTTATTATTTTGAACTTCTGAAAGCGATACAATATATTTATTATGATTCGTTCATTCGTATAAGCTCAGTTCCATGAGCAGAAAAAATCAATAATGAAATTGCGGGCTAAAATTACATGTATGTTCCATTACATCCTAAAAAAAAAGTCCGCCAAGTACCAAAGCACAACAAAGCTTCACAGGCCGATCGATCACACTTCAATCATGCCAACCATGCCAGTAATGGCCACTAATTTCCACAAATGTCCCTCTTTCACAAGTCAGCTGGGCATTAAACGATGTTTGCACATTTTGCTGCAATCCTCCCAGCCTACAAATTAGTGGAGTATGTGTACAACAGTAGGAACCAAAAAAAAATCCGACAAATGCTATTTGCAAAATGCAGTTTTGATTGCACTTTATCTACATTTCATCCATTATGAAGCGGTTTTTCGGCACAAAAACCGTTCGATCTCCCTCCACCCATTCCACAATGTTGTGTATGTGTTGTGAATTGCTTACAACTAAACCCCCCATGGGCATAGATGTTTCCGACTCCGACTCCATACTCCAATACCCATACTCAACCGGCTCGTCGCATGGTTTCTGGGTACACCGTAACGCCCACACCACCGTTGGGCCGCACAGCGCAACTCTAACCCAAACCCAAACAAGCCCCTCAAGTATAGTTGCAGCCGATGGAGTTAACATGAAATTCACCAGAGCATGTAATAATGCCCAATTAAATCGGCATCATCATGGCTCCCGCCATTTGGTAATAAGTGAACGCGGATGCACACGGCTCATATAAGTGACACCACGAAGGAGAGGGCATACAGATTCGTATTTTATGCTCGTATGGCTTAAAGGTTAACAACAACAACTAACGGTGGTGCTGCTCTCTTCTAGGCAGTGCCGTCAAAACTGCTGCTGCTACAGACGCAGCTTGGCATGTCTGGGCGTAAAAATGCTGACCAAGAGTTAAACACTAGGCATCGGAAACATGTTTCTCGCTTGAAGGCGTGCAAACGTGTCCTTGCTCGAAGGTGTGAAGAGTTATCAATTAATATTTCAATTTACTGTTATGCTCAGTGGGATTGATCTGACTTGTGGCAGTTCAGTGCCCATCTTCAAATGTGAGATGTTTCGAACAATACTTACTATGGATTGTTACCTCCAAATTCATGATTGGAACACATACCTGCAAAAAAACAAGAAAAAAATAATTACTAATAAATATATTTATTACATTCAAATTTGGTTTGAGCTGAAGATTAAATTACAACACCTTTTCCTATGCTCGCGGAAATGAGTTCGAAAAAGAAGTGCTTGAAAGATTGTCTCTTGTAGTTACGAGGCGCATTTCTCTCGAAACGTTGAGAAAGCAAACATCGAAACATCTAGCAAACTCTGAGGTTTCGGCAGTTTAAGTACACCACCTCCCTGTAACGTGGAGAGTTTTAGTAAGCAGCTCACACCTAGCACGCTACATGACCCAGTGCTGTATTCGTAAACATATGTTTGGGCATCAATTATTATTACATGTTTGAATTTTCACTTCGAAGCTAACGAGGAAATTACACCGAAATAAGCAACTTCGATAATTAAGCATTACTCCATTATGAAGTGAATAGCATCTAAAGTCGTTTTAAGGGGGTATTCTAGTATAGAGACACGAGTTTCAGATGCTTTTTCGAGCTCCGTAAAAATAAAACAAAGATTTTTTTTACTACTTATTATATCATTATTGGTTCATCTATCTTTTAACAATGAAACAAAAATTGAACAGAGAAAAATATTCATAACCAGAATAGTTAAGAGCTGATGAAGTGAGGGGGTTTGAAAAATTTGGTTATCTGAAACAAAAAAATCGAACAGATTCTGAATCAGTAAAGATGCCGCTATCTCATGAACCTCGGACAAGTCAAAAGCATCTTTTTTGACAAAATGGCGGACGTTTGAAAAACAAAATGCGGTTCAAAACGTTTTTTCTCACGTTTCAGGATTTTTTAAAAATAAGAAAATTTAAAAATATAGAGATACCTGCAGATTGTGTCCATATAAATTCGACACGAATCGGTTCAGTACAACTTGAGATATCGTGTACGCCAGTTTGAAAAAAAAAACTAGTTTCGAGAAAAACGCGTTTGAAGTTCATTGTTATGGCCATAGCAGGTTAGATATCGCATCCTTTAAATGGCTCTAACTCGTAAATAATAGGATTTTCGATATGTCCTTTCTAGTGTATATTCTTGAATGCGTAAACTACAGAAATATGAAGGGAAAAATTTTTGATTTTCTTCAAATTTCTTAACTAGAATACCGCCTTAAGAACGAAAATTGAACCAAATCCTATATTAGAACTTTTTAAAGTTTCCATTTCTTACTCTGCACTGCTCCATAAAATTGTAAAAAACAAATTATGTTTTAAAATTCTTTAAAATTACGTTGTGCTAAACAATAAAGAAATAATAATACTTTCATCATTAATCCAAAATCCAATTATCATGTAATGATTAATGTAACATAATAGCGAATAAAAAGTGATAAAGAACACAAAGATATGAGCCAGCAAATGTAAGTTCTTACGGTGCACATATTTTTAATGTCAAACAACGAATGGGAAAAAATATTTTTCTAAGGGGGAAGGTAGGGAAGTAATTCTCGGGAAAATTTGCAGCTGTTTAAAGAAAAATCTGATTTTCATCAAAATTTCTTGTTTGCAACATTGCAGAATGCTTTGCTATGTGACAATTCCACTCAAAATTAATAGGAGTACCGGTAAGTTTCTTCGTTTTTTTTTTTTTCAAAATTGAATGCTTTATTCTGGAAAAATGGTTACAAATTTAATATTGCTAGTATCGCACAACTCATTCCCATCTTTCTGGCAGTTCACGGACCCCATTTGCGGAAATAATCGACCGGTTTGTCGGCTAACCACGAATCGATCCAATTTTTGACTTCATCAAAATTGAAGAAGTGCTGGTCAACCAAGCCATATTGCATCGATCGAAAAAGGTAGTCCAAGGTAGTTCCAAAGTATGTTTTGACCGTTTTCGCGATATGCGGCCGAGCATTGTTGTGCTACAAACTAACTGTGTCGCGTCTTTGCTCGGATTGTGGCCGATTTTCCTTCAGTGCACGGCTCAAACGCATCAATTGTTATCGGTAGAGGTCTCCCGTAATGGTTTCATTCGGTTTTAGCAGCTCATAGTACACCACACCCAGCTGGTCCCACCAAATGGACAGCATAACCTTCTGGTCGTGAATATTCTGTCGATGTTGATGTATGGCCGGGGTATCCATACGTTGCTCGACGTTTAGGATTGTCGTGATGGACCCACTTTTCATCGTCAGTGAAAATTCGATGCAAAAAACCCTTTCTTTTATGCCGTTGGAGCAGTTGTTCGCACGTGAAAAACGGCGTTCATCGTCTCGTGGCTTCATACGGCACCCAATGTCCTATCTTTCGGATCATTCCCATTGCTTTTAAACGATCGAATATGGTTCGCTGAGCTACTCCAAGTACATCTGCAAGTTCTTGTTGCGTTTGTGATAGATCTTGATCGAGTAAAGCCTCCAATTTTTCATCTTCAAAGCTGACTAACACGTGTGGCGAAAAACGTGGCATGAATTTATTCCCGCTATTTATGACTCACCCGTTATAGGCAACATCATTCATTCGCAACACACTATCGATCCTCAGAAAAGCTACGCTCTTGGGACGCTGTGTGTGACATCAGCTTCAAGAAAGACTGTTGACTGCTCGCTGGTTAGAGCAAGAATATGTACTAGAAATCCCGAATGGTTTCTTGAATACCCCTTTAAGTAGCGAACGGGCGGAGCTTAAATCGCAATATTGCCTCTATCCTCAGTGTACGTAGAACGAGCACTATGTTTGCATTTCGAGCGAGCGAAAGAAATCTTTTTTTCGATAACTTCACTACACTTCAGTCATTCTGATGGCATGGATAAACTTTGTAACCTTTCCTTTATAATTTGCAACTACTTTCTTTCATTAGCGTACTAATACTGTGTATTATTTTCTTCTCTTCCTGTTGCACGACTTAGTGCTCATGCCCACATCGAATGTACATTCGAAGTTGGAATTAAATCAGAATATAAAATCCCCCTATGTTCTACAATTACATAGTGACAATTGCTGTTAGTCCATTTGATGCTTGCGCTAGCGAAATTGATCTTTGTTCGAAACTGGAAATGGATTTCAATGTGATGAAACACACTTTTATATCATTTCTATCTATACAAAAAAAAAGGATCACCGGATGTGTTGATAAGAGCAGAACTCGATGAAGGAATTGTCCGATTTAGGGCTGTCTTTATTCTACCATATTTTCTGTATAAAACATTTATTCCATGTAACAGAGAAACATATATTTGCAATTGATTGAAAAATCTTGAACGAGAATTGTTTCTGAAAATAATCTGATATTATAATGATGAGTTCTGTTAGAAATACTAGGAATTTTATAGTTTTATAGTAAATTCAACAGGGTCGAATAGAAGGTCAATCAATGAACAGTTTTACGATTGGACCCATGAACTTGCTCTTGATAAGAAAACGTGAATGTTTGAAGGTGTTGATTTCACGTTGATGGATTAGGGACTTTCACATCCATACTCTCACTCTTGAAATGAAGCGAAACAGATACCACTATACTACTCGTTCTACTCGGATACCTTCTTCTTCTTGAATTGAATTAACGTTCCCTGTGGAGCACTCTTTGAGCACTCCATAAAAATGTATCATAATGATGGAAATTATATATTTTATAATACTAACTATCGTACAATTGAAAGATGTCAAGCATTATCGAAACGAAAATCCCGTGTTCTGATTGGTCAATCGACACAAGCAATCTTTGTTCTTTGTTTCGAATGAGTTTAAAAATATCATTAAAAGGGCTATCCACCCGGACTGGTACAGCATTTACTCAAGCGAGAGGCATGTTTTGTATAATTCGTCATAACAATACGAGAACAATTTGAGAGAGCAGATTAAAACTGGCTATTCCGTGCCAAACCGATATAGTGGTTCTCAGATTTTCGTAAAAAGTGGTACACTGAAGTCGCTTCTTACGCGGATTTCGAAATTTACGCGTTTTTTTTACGCGGCACGTATCAACCGCGTAAAAATTCAATATGCTAATTGATGTGACTTTTCACCAAATAAGTTTGTATTGAATTTCTTTGTACTGATTAGTAGCTGAGAAATAAAAGGAGATACAGATATCATGATTGTAGCATGCAAAAAAAATGAGTGAATCAATTGTTTGAATATAGGTTGCATTTATACTAATAACTCGCTGTTCGTTGGATTGTTCCACGGATTTGGAAAACTACCCGGTTTATTTTTACACGGATTTTTGAATTTACGCTGATTTTTTTATTTACGCGGTTTTTTTTTCGCGGATTTTGGAATTTACGCGGTTTTCTTTCACGCGGTTTTTATTTACGCGGAACATATCCCCCGCGTAAAAAGCGACTCCAGTGCAGTTTTGTTCTTTATCGCAAAACATTTGATCCGTATTTTTTTATTTTTTCATTAGGATGACCATTTCCATTTTAGGGTTGTCCAAAAAATCAACTTTTTCCTCTTCTTTTCCAAAAATGACTTTTTTTTAATTAATGATTTTGATCTACTAGACCGACTCAAATGATCGACATATCGAATTAAAACCAATCACCTGGATTTTTGAAAAAATACTACACCTGCAGAAAATTCGAATTCTGTTCTCCAAGGGCGCTATATTTTTTATATTTTTTCTGAAAAGCTGAGGATTGTTCACATAACATATGTCGAAACCAGAGAGGTATTTTTTTTGTTTTTGAGTTATGAGTTTTCAAAGTTAACCGATGGTCCAAAAAAATTTTTAAAAACTCACTTTGTTCAAAAATTCTAGTCGCCAACATCCAGTCCAGTCGCATAGAAATATTTAACGAAGACTGAAAACATGTTAACTTTGAAAAATCATAACTCTAAATCGAAAAATAACACATCTCTGAATTTTGGATATGTAATGTGAAAAAAACCTCAGCTTTCAAGAAAAAATATAAAAAATATAGCATTCTTGGCTCCGAAACCATGTAAACGATGAAAAAATAATACACTAAATAATTACGAAATCAAAATCCATTTTTTTCGCAAGTCTAATATTTTTCAAAAAGACTGTCTAATTGGCTTAATTTGATGTGTCGATCATCTGAATCGGTCCAGTAGATCAAAAGTTATGAATTTTTGTGTTGGAAAAAAGAAGGAAAAAAAAGATTTTTCAAACCATCGGTTAACTTTGAAAAATCATGTTTCAAAAATGAAAAAAATACCTTTCTGGTTTCGATATGTGTTATGTGGAAAATCCTCAGTTTTCCAGAAACAATATGAAAAATATAGCCCCAGATATTATGAAAACAGTAAAAAAAGAATACAATCAATAATAACGGGAGCAGAATTCGAGTTTTCTGCAGGTATAGTATTTTTTCAAAAAAGACCAGGTGATTGGCTTTAATTTCATATCATCTGAATCGGTCCAGTGGTTCAAAAGTTAAAAAAAAAGAGGAAATGGTAATAGTAACCCTAATAAAAAAATAAAAAAATACGGGTCAAATGTTTTGCGATAAAGAATAAAACTACCAATTTTCACGAAAATCTGAGAACCACTATATTTGGATTTTTTTTAGCACAATTCCATACTGACGTTCGGTCTGAAGAGAGAACTTTAAATCTTCTCCATACAAACAAACATTTTAAAACTCTTGAAAATTGAGTTTAAAATTCAAAATTTCCCCTTCCTCCCCCATAGAGAGAGGGGTGGAGAGTCTAACCATCATAGAAATATTTATTGCACCCTAAAACCTCAGTATGCCTAATTTGGTTTCATTTGCTTGAATAATTTTCGAGTAATGCAGAAATTTGTGTTTCATTTGTATGGCAGCCTCCCTTAGAGAGGGGGGAGGGGTCTCAAATTATCACGAAAAACTTCCCCGGCCCGAAAAACCCCTATATACCAATTTTCATGTTGATCGGTTCAGTAGCTTCCGAGTCCATAAGAATCAGACAGACAGAAATCCATTTATATATATATAGATAAAGATAATTTACACCCCGTGCAAAATACCCACAAATTTTGCTTTTGCTATTCTGTCATATGAAATCCATCTTAACCACACCGTCTTCGAAATATACTTCCGCCACGACACATCGTTCAACATGTTATGTCATCCGACCGGTGCACATCGATGACTTTTACAGCATAATCAAACAACCACGATTTCCACCGATCGATGATCAAGAGTTGGCTTCACCATCGTTCCACCGAAAAACCGCATTCAAATTAACCTTTCCACATAGACGCCACCAGCTCTCAGTGGAAACTACGAGGCGACTCAATCTTCCAGGAAGGGAAACGAGTTCTGGTCGGGAAACTGAAAGCTGCAAACTGCATTTCACTTTCTTTCTCAGTCCAACCGCTCGAACGGGGCAGGGAAACCCCTTCAATGGCGCAAAAAAACGCATTCCCATACACACCGTGAAACGGATAGTAGTAGCTGCGTAACGATCTGGCCGTTGAAACGGAAAAGCCACTCAAAGCATCGATAATCTGCATCCTCCACATGTGGTGTGTAAGGGGGTGGGAACGGTGGTATCACTCGTGCAAGGTAGCAGATTAAGTGCAAAATTAATACAGCGCGCGGGCTTGATTGATTGACTGATGCAAATAGATGTATTGGATTACCGTATTTCGCGGTTTTGCGCGACAGTTTGTTAACATACGCGGCGCCGTTCCAGTTTACGTCTAGCGCGCGGGGAAATATGAAGTGTTACTTGTTGGGTGTAAACAACAATCGAGCCGGCTCACCGCTTATTGAGTTTGTATGGTTAGTTGGGAAGTTGCGTCCCAACCACGAAGTATACACTTCCCCAGAATAATGGAGTGATTGCGTGGTTGGTGGTTTACTCAGCTAGACGACAGCGATAATTAGGGTTTCTTGAAATGATATTTTTATTGAAAAGTAAAAATAGATATTGAATTACCTCCAGCTCGTTTGCATATTTTGAAACAAGGGATTTGTTTTTTAAACTAATTATTTTGTTTTGAAACTGTTCAAAATTACTTAACGAACGCTTCAATGAATGCTTGATGAGAATTAATTATGAAAATCCTATTTGAAATACAGGTCACTTTTGTTGAACAATAGAATGAGCACATGTCTCGTCAAATGGGAATAAATGTCCAGACGATCGTTTAAGTTTGTATTGCTTTTGTATTCAAAAGCCCGGGAATATTATTACATCGCGTTTATGGTAAATCAAATAATTATCTTCTATTTATTTGCTCCGTTTCTGAGATACTGTTCGACAAATAAGTCCCAATCGTTTGACTCAATAGGTTTGCCATTTCAAACATACACATCGGACAACACTGAACACAACTTCATTATAAAGATAATGGTTGAGTCTTCAAGTATCAGTGTGTATTGAATTCTCAAAGTCAAAACCACATTTTTCCCATCACTCCCAAAATGGAAAATTTCGTTCCAACAAAGTCGTTTCTGCGGGGAATTCTTTTGCATTGCTGCAAACAAAAGAAGACAGCAGCTGAGACACATCGGATTATTGTGGAATGTTACGGCAAGCATGCTCTGTCGGAACCAACATGCAGAACTTGGTTTCGCCGACTCAAAAGTGATAATTTTGACCTTGAAGATGAGGAGCGGCCCGGTGTACCAAAAAAAATCGAAGATGAGGAATTGGAGAAGTTACTCGTTGAAGATCGATGCCAGACACAAGAAGAACTTGCAGAAATATTGGGAGTAACACAACAAGCAACTTCACATCATTTGAAACAACTCGGAATGATTAAAAAACAAGGCCCATGTTGGGTCCCATACATATGAGTTGAAGCTGAGAGACATTGAAAGACGCTTTTTCACCTGCGAACAACTGCTTCAGTGACAGAAAAGAAAAGGTTTCCTGCATCGAATCGTGACTGGTGACGAAAAGTGGATACGGTACGACAATCCTAAGGGTAAAAAAGTTTTGGTTTGGCCCGACCAGCCATAAACATCAACCGCAAAACCGCATATTCATGGTTCCAAGCTTATGCTGTGTATCTGGTGGGACCAGCTCGGAGTCATTTATTATGAGTTACTCAAACCAAATGAAACTATCACAGGAGAGCGTTACCAACAACAATTGATGCGTTTGAGCCGAGCCCTGAAGGACAAGAGTGATTCCGCAAAATGACAACGCTCGGTCGCATGTTGCAATTGGTGTCAAAAATTATCTGCCAAACCATCAAATGGGAAACCTTACCCCACCCGCCGTATTCACCAGACATCGCTCCCTCCGATTACCATTTGTTCCGGTCGATGACACATGGCCTGACTGAGCAGCGATTTTCCTCCTATGATACCAAAAAATGGGTCGACGGCTGGATTGCCTCAAAAGACCTTTCTTTCAGCGTGGAATCCGTACGCTACCAGAAAGATGGGAGAAGGTTATAGCTAGCGATGGACAGTATTTTGAATAATCCGTGACTTCTCTTCTTTTTATAGGAGTTTCAATCGGGCAGTCATCGGGTGCGGATGTTTTTTCTTAATGCTCCGTGCATAGTTTCGTTTGATATTGATGGTTTCTGTGCGATAACAATAAATATGTTTCCATTCCGATTTCTTAAAGCAGAACTACGTTTTTTGTTACTTTAATGCGTAGCTCTCAAATTTAGTCATAAAATGTGCGGAAAAGGTGTTTGATTTTTTTTTTTATTTCCATTTAGTATGGAGCAGAGTTTTGGGTAATGCTCTTAACCCTCCTGTACTCGCGTGCAAAATCATAACACGTATACTCGCGCACGGTGTCACAGACCGAAAATTGAACTTCTCTGTAATGTTGCCATTGTGTATTTTTCAGGCTTTATTGGCATTTATTTGAAGAAGAGAGTATGATTGAATGAAAAAACTCAAAAAAATATGTTTTTTTCGTCTTTATTAAGTTTTAAGAGTCATATAATTCAGCCTCCACAAAACAGAGTAATTTTTGATACTCCAACACAAATAACGAAATTCTAATTTTTCACTGTTATTAATTAAAAGTAAGCAACTGAATATAATTCATGGAAGTATAAAGAGCTATAAAATAAACTGAAAACGTATTAATCGATTGTGGTTCCGTTGGAGTAAGAATCAGAACATAGTATAACTGCACGCTCGAAACAAACATATTTTTTACATTTCATGCAGTTGTTGCGTGTTTTTCGGCTCTTTTATCGAAGAGAAGAATGTATAACGAGATAATTATCAGATAATAAAGGTTCTGGAATATAAAGTTTGCATGTTTCTAATATTTTTTAGTAAACTAAGAAGTAATGTCTGTTTTTAGATGGGCATAAAAAGATGACATAAGAGGATTTCTAGGAACTTCTTTTTCTTTTTATTGTTAATTGTCGATAGTGTCCATTTAAAACGAAATATCCCCGAACTTGTAACTGTAAAAAATTACCCTAAACCACCGATTTGTTTATAGTTTACTGTTTACAATTCTTCCACAAGTGAAATTATTCTACAAGTGTGTATATGTATGACCGTTATATTTAGCGAATATACTATACCAAAGTCAAACATTTATATTTTTCTTTTAAACGTATATATATATATATATATATATATATATATATATATATATATATATATATATATATATATATATATATATATATATATATATATATATATATATACATGGGATTTCCATTTCGGGCTTCCAAAAGTATACAGCCCTGCGCTGATAACGGTTTGTCATAGCTGTCAACCCAAGCGCCATTTTACAATATGGCAAATGTTTTTCGAGCATTACGGACGGATTTTGGTCGTCATGGACGGCCTACAGAGCACACAATCGCTAATGTAGTGCGTAAATTCGAACAAATTGGATCCGTAGCGGATATTGTGAAACCTGTGCATCACCGTAATGTGCGTTCGGCCGAAAATATTGCTGCTGTTGCTGCCAGTGTGGAGGATGACCCAATGTTTCGATTCCACGGAGTGCTCAGCAATTGGGCTTGTCAAACACA